>NC_045745.1:6953612-6977304 GCF_008692095.1 Etheostoma spectabile | reverse complement strand
ATGGCAATTTAAATCGCAGTAATATTGTATCATGTTATATTCGTGATATTGTAACGGACAAGCATTCCCCCTCTCTCTCCCCCACCCCCCCAAGTTATTTCTTCAATGCAGTTAGCAGTAGCAGTGACTTTCCAGAATCTCTGTAGGCTACCTGATTCCCCGTTTTCAGTCTTAATGCAGAGCTCATAGTCTCCTGCCTCCTACTGATTACGATATGAGATGATACTGAGCAAGCAGCACTTTACTTACTTCACCACTAGTTTTGAATAAGTAGTCCGGTGGTTCCCTTCACCGGGCCGTGTGTTCTCCAAGAGTCACAAATAAATCACAGGGACTGTGAGGAAAAGAGAACAAACTAAGTTCTCTAACAAATTGCCTCATTTTTGGGGCTTTTAATCTATGATCTAAAAATGTTGGGAAGCCATTTGTTTAATTGTCAATGTTTTTTTAGTAAGATATTACTCGAAAAAGTAACTGACTGTAGGTGTAATACATATGATCTGCAATAAAAATGACCCCACACAGTCTGAAATATAGAGTGGAAAAGATAAAGTACTAGAAATAGAAACACTCAGTTAAGTACAAGCATCTCACAAAAAGTACAGTTTGAGTGAAGTACTAGTTACTTCCACTCAAATGGAAACCATTCTTTTAATGGTGGAAGGCATGTTATAGAAATAAAAGAAAGAAGATTCAGTTGAGTGGTGTATAAAGATGTTTTTTTTTATAGTTTAAAGCGTTCGATAGACACCAAATCCTAAAAATAGAGTTTTGTACAGTGTCTCCAATGTTGTTGCAACCCAAATTCACCCAAACTGACTTTGTTAAGAAAGTGTCTTGCACAAAATCAAAATGCCAGACAGAACCACCACTGGGAGATGGTGGAAAACTTGTGTTTCTATTCTGGTGCATCTAATATCTAATAGGTGTTGAAACCGTGTACAAACGGATACAACAGTGTGCTTGTTGCAGAACCAACACAGTTTATTTATTTAATTAACAGGACAGTTGAGAGCAAAGTCATGTTAAACAAGTAATCAATTTTTCTATTCCTGCAGCAAAAGAGCTTAAAGTGCTCATATTATGCACATTTTATTTCATAATTGTATTAGAGTTATTTCAGATAGGTTTACACTTTTGTTGTACTACACATTGCTGCAGCTCTTTTTTTCACCCTGTGTGTTGAGCTCTCTGTTTTAGCTACAGAGCGAGACATCTCCTTCTGTTTCATCATCTTTGTTGGGAGTCGCACATGCGCAGTACCTAGGTAGGACTAACTAGCCAGTCAGAAGCAAGTATGAGGGCGTGTCCTGACAGTACCTAGGTAAGGACTACTAGCCAGTCAGAAGCAGAGTATGAGGGCCCTGACAGTTCCTAGATAAGACTACGTCCAGTCAGAACAGAGTAAAGGGCCTGACAGTACCTAGGTAAGGACTACTAGCCAGTCAGAAGCAGTATGAGGGTCCTGACAGTACCTAGGTAAGGACTACTACAGTCAAAGCAGAGTATGAGGCCCTGACGTACTAGGTAAGGACTACTAGCCAGTCAGAAGCAGAGTGAGGGCCCTGACAGTACTAGGTAAGGACTTCTAGCCAGTCTGAAGCAGAGTAAGGGTCCTGACAGTACCAGGTAAGGACTACTAGCCAGTCAGAACAGAGTATGAGGGCCCTGACAGTACCTAGGTAAGGACTACTAGCCGTCTAGAAGCAGAGTATGAGGGTCCTGACCAGTACCTAGGTAAAGACTACTAGCCAGTCAGAAGCAGAGTATGAGGGCCCTGACAGTACCTAGGTAAGGACTACTAGCCAGTCAGAAGCAGAGTATGAGGGTCCTGACAGTACCTAGGTAAGGACTTCTACCAGTCGAAGCAGAGTATGAGGGCCCTGACAGTACCTAGGTAAGGACTACTAGCCAGTCAGAAGCAGAGTATGGGGCCCTGACAGTACCTAGGTAAGGACTACTAGCCAGTCAAAGCAGAGTATAGGGCCCTGACAGTACCTAGGTAGGACTTCTAGCCAGTCTGAAGCAGAGTATGAGGGCCTGACAGTACTAGGTAGGACTACTAGCCAGTTCAGAAGCAGAGTATGAGGGCCCTGACAGTACCTAGGTAAGGACTACTAGCCAGTCTGAAGCAGAGTATGAGGGTCCTGACAGTACCTAGGTAAGACTACTAGCCAGTCAGAAGCAGAGTATAGGGCCCTACAGTACCTAGGTAAGGACTATGCCATCAGAAGCAGAGTATGAGCCCTGACATACTAGGTAAGGATACTAGCCGTCTGAAGCAGAGTATGAGGCGTGCCACGTTAGCAGCTAGGCGAGCATTATAACGTCTTTTACCAATTGAGGACGTTTGTCATGGAAGTAAAGGCTGGACCACAACAGAGCTGTTTGGAGCAGTTTGTGACCAGTGTTTTCTGTTGGAGATGGTAAGTTCCTTTTGGGGGGGGGCTTTGGCTTTTCCACTTGTAAACCTATAACGTGCACAAAAAAACACACAACACAGTAAGAGGAAAAAGCCAAAAAGCATAATATGAGCACTTTAACAAATAAATATGCATTCCAAATCCACTCCATCATCAGTCCAGTTTGACAAAGTTCAGGTGCGTGTCCTTGTCCACTCCGTAGTTGCTTTGTGCTCGTCAAACAGATTCTGAGTTCATCCATGTACAGCTGGTGGAGGGCTCAAGTTCCTCGACTGTTGGCTTCTCCTCCTCCCTCCACCCTAATTGGTCTTCCAACTGCAGGGAGGTGACAGGGTACAACACACTCACAGTTCAGTGCACTTTACATTTTGCAATATGGTCCGGCTGTCTGATTAAAAAAACGGATGCCAACCAGTTGGATCTGTCTAGTCACTTAATAACATTAGATGCTTCTGCCATAATCATTGCTGGTTGGGTTCAGCAGACAAAGTCTAATGCGATGCATCCTTAGCCTATTTACCATACTGCAGGTGATGTTTGCAGTAGCTGACCCAATTGCACTGACTCCAAGCAATCAGTGCAGAGAGAAGCTAACTGCATTCTGTAACTTGCTGCAAATACTGTGCCACCCAAGAGTAATAAGCTTTTGGCATTATATGTGTGTATGTATGTTGAGCTACAGGTGAATTTGGTGAAAGCCCTTCAGACAGAGCTTCAAATGCTTGTTGTTTTAATTTGCTTTTTGGATTTCTCCCAGAGTTGAAGGGCCTATATTGCATTAGGAGTACTCCAGCCCTCTCTAAGTCACATATAATTACAAAGGGGACACACTTTAGTGTATCATGTTTTTTCTGTGAAATCTTTTAAGTGAATGTTTATGCTATCTATTCAGTTTTTCACTAGGACTTTTGTAGCTCTGTTATTGATATGAATGACCAGCCCTTTGACTATGCGGCCCCAGTAGGCCTTTCATTATCCACCATGTCCTGATTTGTGAGCAACGTCTACTCACCAACGGTATTGATTGGTCTTCTGTAGGGCATGAGACCAAAGGAGTACTGGAAGATGCCACGTCCATGGAAAAGAGGCAAGGAATACCCATATCCTTTGCAGCTGCTCCTGTATCCACGAAGCCAGGTTCCTCTTTGGTTTTTAACTTGATCAAACACTTCATTTTCTCCAAAGGAGAAGACTGGCACCAAATGAGCCTAAAAAAAGATTTTATGAAAAAGTAGTTTAATTCATTAGCTGATATTGTCCAGTATTTAAAATACTGTGTTTTCTTTTATATTTGAAGTAATTTCATGTTTTAATTTAGTATTTTTGTTTGTTTGCAAGTACTTTCATAGGAGTAATGTATCCCAATGCATCCATCCTAACAATAATGTGGCAGTGGCAACCATAATTGCGGCGGCTATAACTCTACTTGTAATGCCAGTGCAGGGCAATAACCGGAGTTAGCCAGCATGCATGTCTTTATGGTGGGAGGAAACTGGAGAACCATGTGAAAACCCACACAAACGCGGGGAGAACATACAAACCCAATACTCAGCAGTGCCTACTTGGTGTGAGGCAGCCGTGCACACCACTGATCGGCCCTGTATATTGTCCTTGTCCCGTGCGTATGGTTTCCCAGGAAATTCCATGTGAGGGGCTTGACTAACCTCTTTTTCAAGAGGTCAGCTCAAGTTGCAGAAACCTAAATTAATGGAGAATTATGCTGCATTCACAAAACCTTCCTCATTCCCCAGCCTCTCTGCTCTTACCCATGCTCCATTGCCATTTTGACAAGCCTTTCTTTTACAATAGTACATTGTAGTCCCAGGGTGAGCATCAGCCTCGGGGGCCCCCACCAACTGTCATTACAACAGCGTTGCCGCCTCTTTTGCGTAGCATAGACTGGCGCTCCTTTGTGCGAAGGAATAAGACCTGCAGTGTTTTAACAGATAAGAAAGTGATCAAAACAACTCCTGTGTTTATCATTAAATACTGTATAATTTTGCTGGCATAATTTAGTATAAAGGCAACTCTGAAAAAGATGGCTCAAAATGTCTCTGGCCTCACCTGCACCACATTACATTCTCTAAAGAATGGGAATCTGAACAACAGGGGCAGCATGAGCATGTAGTGGTGAGGCCAGGAAACAGCTGTCTGAAGCCTGTAGCATAGATGCAGAGTTGGTAAAGGCTCCTGCCACACGCACGCCATGGGGATGAAGCCAGGATGTAGTTTGACTGGGATCCAGTCAGCTGTCTTTAACACTGGCGAAGAAAAGAAAAAGACTCTTGTGAAAAGGAAGCATTAATGTCCGTCCGCTACTGATCTGAATATTGATCTTAATCATCACGTAGATATTTTACTTCAGATCCCCATGATTCTACTGTCAGAGTGACAGTATTGCGTTACGATGGCCCAGCTGGCTGCATATCTCTGTGCATAACTCACACTCTAACCTCTCACGCATCCCTCCTGACTGTTTGCAAACTGTCTGAAAAGATTTGGCAACCATTCTGCTGTACATACACTTACCCCACAACACTTTCAGTTTTGGAAAGTAATTCATTACCGTTACTCAAGTACTGTATTTAGGTGGAATTGTTTTTTTGTCATCAAATTTTTTTAACATTGGTCCAGATGACACATACAGAAAAGTACACTACACACACCTATTGCGCCCAAATTTTTCACTCTAAACAAAGAGAAGAAATAAGGAAGGAGGGACACAACAACAAAAACACAGCAAGAACACTACCCGCAGCTTAATTTAATTCATTGTCATTAATTTTATTTATAGTTACAATTCATAACAATAATATCTAAAAACAACTTAACAGATAGAGTAGGTCTAGACCTTTGGTAGGGGGGTGTCTGACAGGCCGATTAAGGTTGAAATGAATATGCAATAACAGTCACAGTAATATAATAGAACATAACTAGAAACTAGAAATTCCGCAGAATTTTATCAGTGTGCCTGCTATTGGGCCCATCACACCACACACACACACAATGGAAACATCAGTTATGAGTCAGTTGGTCACATGGCCGCCAGGGAACAGGGTCATGATGTGTGTGTGTCTGAGCCGTTTCAATGTTTATGGCAGTGGTTCCCTAGGGTGAACATGTTAGTCTATAGACTCCATAGTACATGTCTGCGATCAGCACAAGATTTCCTACATTTTGACCAACTATGATGTCTAAAGAGTTAAAACTGGAGGAGAGAGAGACATTTGCTTGTTTCAGAGCATCGTCCTGCAGCCCCCCCTCTGCCCTCTCAGTATCAGAACCTGTTGCTATGGTGATTTCCTCAGAGTACGGGCCAGAGTCTTTTTTTCAATGTCTATATCTGCAGTTGGTGAGCCTAGCGCGAAGAGTTTTAATCCGATAGACTCCATAGTTACATGTCTGCGATCGGCACAAGATTCCCTACATGTTGACCAACTAGGATGTATAAAGAATTAAAACTGGAGGAGAGAGAGCAATTTGTTTGGGGAAAAAAATCACTGAAAAGCACTCCAGCTGCATGGTATTTTCATAGTTTCTGCCGACAGTTGGTAGATCACAGCAACAATTTATCCGATAGTCTCCTCAGTTACATGTCTGCGACCACAAGATTCCCTACATTTTACCCAATAAAAGTTCTGAGAGTTAAACTAAGGAGAGAGAGGAATTTGTTTGAGAACTTCCGGATATCCTACCACGCCCCTCACCTGTGTCTCCCACTCTAGCTCCGAACATTCCACCACATACACACACATTGAAATCTGAGACGCTCTGAAAACGGGACGAACGTTCACGGGAATCTGGAGAAACGTGTGATATCTGAACGCCCATTCAGCCCATAAAGCCCAAAGTCTTGTCTTGGTTTAAACTTTTAATGACGTTTCTACGTTAAAGTTATGGCGATGGCAGCCGTGTCCGCAAAGAGGGGAGTTTTAGCGATGTTGAAACCATTTCCCGAACATTCCCATTCATGTCTATGGGACATTTTTGGCCATATTTTTTTGCCGATTTCGGTAAAACCCGCGGAAATCTGGTTGAAATACATAGCCCCGCCATTCCCGATCAATACCCCATGTCGTGGTAATGTGTTGCGCGTGTGGCACGCTTTGGGACTAGAGTGGGGACAAAAACAGGCGAATAATAAAATATACTAGAAAATTCCGCAGAATTTATCAGTGTGTCCTGTATTGGGCCCATCACACACACACACAATGGAAACATCAGTTAGGATCAGTTGTTCAACATGGCCGCCGGGACAGGGTCATGATAGGGGTGTGTGTGTCTGAGCCGTTTTCAATGTGTTTGTATTGGCAGTTGGTTCCCTAGCTGAAAACTTTAAGTTGATAGACTCCATAGTTACATTTCTGCGATCACACAAGATTTCCTACATTTTGACCAACTATGATGTCTAAAGAGTTAAAACTGGAGGAGAGAGAGACATTTGCTTGTTTCAGAGCATCGTCCTGCAGCCCCCCCTCTGCCCTCTCAGTATCAGAACCTGTTGCTATGGTGATTTCCTCAGAGTACGGGCCAGAGTCTTTTTTTCAATGTCTATATCTGCAGTTGGTGAGCCTAGCGCGAAGAGTTTTAATCCGATAGACTCCATAGTTACATGTCTGCGATCGGCACAAGATTCCCTACATGTTGACCAACTAGGATGTATAAAGAATTAAAACTGGAGGAGAGAGAGCAATTTGTTTGGGGAAAAAAATCACTGAAAAGCACTCCAGCTGCATGGTATTTTCATAGTTTCTGCCGACAGTTGGTAGATCACAGCCAACAATTTAAGTCCGATAGTCTCCATAGTTACATGTCTGCGACCGGAACAAGATTCCCTACATTTTAACCAATAATAAAGTCTGAAGAGTTAAAACTAGAGGAGAGAGAGGAATTTGTTTGAGAAACTTCCGGATATCCGTACCACAGCCCCTCACTCTGTCTCCCACTCTAGCTCTGAACATTCCACCACATACACACACATTGGAAAATCTGAGACGCTCTGAAAACGGGACGAAACGTCAACTGGGAATCTGGAGAAACCGTGCTTGATATCTGAACGCCCATTCAGCCCAATAAAGCCCAAAGTCTTGTCTTCGGTTTAAACTTTTAATCACGTTCTTTTACTAAGTTGCGATGCAGCCCGTCCCAAGAGGGGGAGTTTTGAAGCGATGTTGACCATTTCCCGACACATTTCCCATTCATGTCTATGGGACATTTTTGCCGTCTTTTTGCCGATTTTCGGTAAAACCACGCGCAAATGTTGAAACTACATAGCCCGCCATTCCCGCTCAATACCCACATCGGTGTAATGTGTTGCGCGTGTTGGCAACGCTTTGGGACTATAGTGGGGACAAAAACAGGCGGATAATAATAAATAATAATCCATAAGTATGGGCAATATAATCATTGTGCCAATTGCTGCTAGCAGCACATTGGCACACTGAATAATCATAATAAGTATGGGCATAATAATCATTGTGCCAATTGCTGCTTATGCAGCACATTGGCACACTGAATAATGGTTTGTAGTAGTTCATGGCATAGCAGGGCATGCAGGGCTTACAAGGCACAGCAGGATGCAGCAGGGCATACAAGGCACAGCAGGAGCAGCAAGGCCCCCCAGAGCGTAGCAGGATGTAGAGGATGTAACAGGGCATCGCAGGACGTGTAGCAGGACCACGGCAACAGCTGAAAACCATGATTTTGGAGCCTCCGATCCAAGGAAACTGCTGGGGAAAAGAACATAAGGACTCCGGAGAATGACTCCCAGAGCTAGGCTAGCAACAGGCATTTCTGGGACATGGAGGCACACAAATGGAAAGATGAAGGAGAGAGGAGCTCAGTGTGTCAAAGGCGGTCCCCTGCAGTCAAAACTATTACAGCATAACTAAGAGAACAGGGTGAAGAGAGGAGCGGGTCTGGTCTGACTGCCCTGCCTCCCTCTAGTTTTATTTGGGTTAACTAACGTAGCCTGGACCTCAAGCATTATGAGGCTGGTGAACTCACTTCTTTCTAACTCAACACCCTCGATTCTTTACCAACGCTGACTCAAGTGACATCACTCAAGTACATTACAAGGCCACATTTAATCTCAAAACAGTGTCATGTTGTGGTCCTTCTAATGGTGTTAAGCGGTGCACAATGTGCTTTGAGCTATGTTTCTCTTGTTTGGTGGGTGGGTCTCTTATTTATTGGCCCAGTTGATACACAATCAGCAGATTTACTGTCTGTAAACCATTAGTGATACTTGCACACACAACAGGGTGTTCAACGTACCCAGTTTCTTTTTTTTTTTCAAACTACGTGGCCCTGGTTACACAAGCTCTCTCTGGTGCAGCCAGAGCAGGGGTAGGCTGTGAAGTGAAGTCAGTGTGTGTGAGTTCAGAGTGGTTATGGCTTTTGGAAGAAACTTTTCTTGAGTCTGTTAGTCCGTGCTCTGAAGCACCTGTAGCGTCTTCCTGAGGGCAACAGGTCAACCAGATCAAAGCAGGGGTGAAGCGGTCTTTGGTGATGTGTTCTGTTCTGCCGAGGCGCGGGAGGTGTAGATGTCCATCAGTTGGGGAGGGCAGCCTATGATCTTTTGTGCTGACCTCACAACCATCTGCAGCCTCTCCCTGTCTGCCATGTCAGCCACCGTACCAGACTGTGATGCAGTCGTACCAGAGCTGTGATCCATACGTACACTGTGATGCAGTCGTACCAGACTGTGATGCAGTTTGTACCAGACTCTGATCCGTACGTCGCACTTTATACGTTGTACCACGTATTGCAGTACTTACCGAGTATGCAGTACTACTAGACTGTATGCGTACCTACCAGACTGTGATGCAGTGTAACGACTGTGATCCAGTACGTACCAGCTGTGTGCAGACTACAGACTTGATAGTTGTACCAGAACTGTGATACGTACCAGACTGTATGCAGTACGTACTAGACTGTATGCACTACCGTACAGACTGTGATGCGTACGTACAGACTGTAGGCAGTACTACCAGATTGTAAGGCAGTACGCACCAGTACTGTAAGGCAGTACTACACCGACTGTGAGTCATACGTACCAGACTGTGATGCAGTGCATGTACCAGACTGTGATGCAGATGTACCGACTGTGATGCAGTGTGTACCAGAATGGTGATGCAGTGTACCAGATTGTGATACAGTGCTGGGCCTTCTTGATGACTGCTGTATGTTGTCTGTCCAGATATGTCGGGACGAGTATGATGATCCAAGAAACCGGAAGATGTGGACCCTCTCCTTACACTCGCCTTTATGTACAGGGGGGCCTAGGTTGGTGCTGTTCTTCTGAAGTGACGATGATCTCCTTGATTTCTTGGGTGTTCAGACGCAGTTTTTCTCTGTGCACCAGGCTTCCAAGTTCAGGACCTCCTCTAGATAGGGCTGCCTCGTCTCCTTTGAGATAGTTGACACTGTGGTGTCATCAGCAAACTTGATGATGAGGTGTTGTCGTGGGCCGACTGTAGTTGTGAGTGTAGGAGCAGTACAGGAGGGAGCTTCAGCACACAGCCCTGTGGGGAGCCAGGTACTCATCATGCGAGTGGAGGAAAAGTGGGGGCCCATCATCTCACACCGTCTGGGGCCGATGTGAGAAAGTCCTTTATCCGGACCTGTGAGAGGGGGAGGCCGAGATGACCAGTTCGGTGACGAGAACATCTGGGATGATTGTATTGAAGAGGAGTTGTAATCCCAAAGACATGCAGACGTAGCTCTGCTGTGCTCCAGGTGGCTCAGCGCAGAGTGGAAAGCTATGAAATGCATCTCTGTGGATTTCTCTTGCGGTAGGCAAACTGATAGGGGTCCAGGTCTGGGGGAGGTAATCCTTGATGTGTTGGAGAACAAGCTCTCGAACACTCATGATACCAGTGTGAGGGCCCAGGATGGTGATCATTAGGCTGGTAATGGGAGATTCGTCGGCAATGGGATGATTGGGGCTGATTTTAGGCAGGTGGGGATGACTGCCTGGCCAGGGAGAGGTGAAGATCCTGGTTAAAGATGAGGGCGAGCCGTGAGCGCATGCCTGAGCCTTTGCAGGTACTCCGGGCCAGCAGCCTTCCTTGGGGTCACTGCCAGGAGTACTCGTCTGACGTCGTGCTCCTTTACGGTGAGTGGGGTGGTGCAGGAACCAGATGTGGATGGGGGAGTGCTGGAGTTAGTGCAGGAACCAGGTGGGGGTGTTGGCACGGCTGGAGCAGATGGGTGGTGCTTTTGTGCGATGATCACAGCAGCTAAGAAGCAATTCAGCTCCTCTGCCAGCTTTGCACTCAGGTCACCTGATGTTGCATCACAGCCCTGTATTTGTGATTCATGTATGCCCCGCCACACCTACCGTGTATGTTGCTGACAGGGGGGACTTTATACTCATCTTTTGGTCTGCCTGGGCTCTTTAATGCTCACTTTTGATCAGCTCGAAAATGCAGCCTGTACAGAGTTCTGGATAATGCGTACGAATGCTTGTGCCTCGAACATAACTTCAGTTTATCTGAGTTTTAGACACTCGAAAATTACAGGTATTCAGGTTTTATACATCCTGAAGGCACATTTGTAGTTTAGCTCAGCTGATTGTTTCACCAACTTGATTGATAGTATAATTGATTATCAGCTGCAAACAATGAAAGTTTATGGATGTTCTGATAACACTTGATCTTACCTAAAGGAAGCAATATAGAAGTGAACAGGATTGGACGAGCACAGACCTGTGGGACTCCAGTGATAACGTTCTGAGCGTTGACATAGGTTCCTCGTACCATGAACAAACAATGACGATCAATCTGATAAATAAGACTCAAACCAGCGTTAGAGCGGTCCTTAATGCCAATTAAATGTTCCATCTCTGTAATAGGATATGATGGTCAATGGATCAACTGCCGCCCTAAATCTAATAACACAGTACAGAGATAAGATCTTTGTTGATGCAATAGAGGTCTTGCAATTTTCACAAGTGCTGTCTCTAAATCCGCAAATAAGCGGTTTTGCTATGCAGTAAGTACACACTTTTGATGACTGCTTTCTCAGACTTTTAGAGAGGAAATGGAAGGCTGGAAAATAGGTCTATAGTTGGCTAAACATCTAGATCAAAGGGGATTGATAGGTCTATAGTTGGCTAAAACTCTGAGATCAAGGCTGGATTAGAGTTCATAGTGGCTTAAAAACACTCTGATCAAGTTGGATACTAGTCTATATGTTGGTAAAACATCTGGATCAAGGTGATATAGGTCTAAGTTGGCTAAACATCTGAATCAAGGTTGGACATAAGGTATATAGTTGGCTATAAACATATGGATCAAGGTTGGATCTAGATCTATAGGTTGGCCTATAACATCTGGATCACATGTTGTGGCTTTTCAGAAGAGGTTTTATTACAAGCTGACTTTAAAGTTAGCTCTGTACAGCCTGTTAATCAAGACTAGATTGGTTATATCTACGTAGAGAAGTGGTGACTGAAGGAAAACTTCTTAAGTAGCCTATCGGATGGAGTCTAAGAGGCAGGGTGATGGTTCTGATGAAGAAATAACTGAATGAATGATAAAGATTGCGTGAACCAAAGCAGTCAAACACTGTGTGGTTTTACAGCTGTTTAAAAGATCGTTAGTTTAGGATAAAGTCAGTGCCAGTTAACGGCGTCTTGGTGAATTTGTTCTAACATTCATATTAATCATTGAAGAATCTATAAAGGTTACTACTAAGAGCTGTGGGAAGACTTGGTCGTAGAGCTGAGACCTTCCATCAGCCTGGCTACAGCGTTGAAAAGAAACTGGGGTTTTTCCTATTCTACTCTATTAAGACGAGTAGTATGTGCTCTGGCATCGGGAGGCCGTCCTATAATTTTGTAAGTCTATCTTGCCATATTAACAAAAGTTTCCAGTTTGGTGGAACGCCAAATTTCTCAGTTTTTCGATTATGTTGCTTGTTAATGGCGAGTTTCAGTAGTATTACATGGAGACTAACACTTTTTTTTGTATTATCTTCTGGTTTTAGAGGGGCAAAAAGAGGTCGAGTGTCGTTGTAGCGGAGACCTGCTGCACTATCAACAAATGAGGATTTGGAGGGATCATAGCAAGGAGTCCTCCGTTCTTTGGGACTTGTAATGAATTATGTAAACGGAAACGCAAATCCTTAAATTAGCTCTCAACTATCAGATCGGGACATCGTTGTATAGGGATGTTTGCCTAACTGACGTGTAGTTCAGCAGTATAACTCAAAGTTATCAAACAGTGGCAGATAAAAAGGATTCTGGGAACATTCATTAACTCAACAACAAGACGAGGGTTTAAACGTAGTTTTACACTGAGCTAGTTGAAGAGATGATACTCAGTGCTAAGGCTACATTCTCCTGCCATGAATTTAAAAATCCCCCAATAAGAACTTTGTCCGTTTTTTTTAGTACTAAATATAAAACCGGCAAATTCCCCCCCCCCAGTAAGATTCAGAGTATACAGAGTGCTCGGTTACACTAGAAACAAATAGAACTGTTGCATTGATTTCCAACTTGGTGTGAAAGACGTAAGACAGACTTTCAAATGATTATAATTTAGTTTGGTTTAGATCAATTAGTAACAGGAATCATAAGATAGCTGCAAACCTCCACCTCCTTTAGAACCAGTGTCAATGAATGAGCTATTTAACTAGTGACTGGGGGGGTGGATCATTTAGACGAACATATTCTCTCCCATCACCCAGCCAGGGTTCAGCAGCAAAATAAATCAATATTAGAATCTGATAGGATTAACATTATCAGTACACATTTAGAAGAGAGTAGATCTTTTAATTATCCTTTCTTTTGCACATTGAACCTTGTGGTTGTAATTGTTAGCGGTTTCATCACACGTTCCTTTCTGGTTACCTTTGTATTTTACATAATTTCAATGGGTCGGGGGCAGGCACAGGTCACTATGGGTTTTGACTAGTAACTCTGGAATGGAGAGCAGAGAAGTGTGTGTAGAACTGCGACGTCTGGGGTGAGGGGTTTGTGTGGGGGGGTAAACACCTGAAATGAAGGGCAGACGTGTCTTGGGGCTGGCAAACTCTGGCATCCTGGTCCAACCCTGGATTAGCCAGGATTAGGTCCATCTAATAAACTGTCTAGGATTTCTAGAAATGCGGCTGCTCCACCAAAGTGGGACCCACAATAAGACCACGAAGACTGCTAGGTCTACAAGCCACATACTTATCTGGACACCATCCAGATAGTCCGTGGTCAAAATGCATGACTGCTGATTACATGTCACATATGGTTAGATAGCAGGGTCCAGAGAAAACATGGTGGTCATCCGGTTTGCTGGTTAGGAAGCCCATGATTTTGTCCCAGTCACATTTTCAGTGCAGAACTTGATGTTAGTACTGTACGTGTCCTAAGATGTTTCCAGCTCCAGGTGTCGAATCCCAGTCTGTCCTATCAAAGTCCAACTAAACACGTGTTGTGTTACTTCAATATCACTATACAGTATAACCCCAAATAGTCTCCTTTTGTTTGTCCCTGGGTGAGGTGGTCCAAGAGATGCTAAGTTTACACGTAACACAGAGTATATTTTGATTGCGTGTGTGTAACATGTGAAAGATGGTTTTTATAACCAACGGAAAAAAATAGCACATCTCACCTGTGAAGCGTGTTTGTGTGACTCCAGAGTGGATATGTAGATGCTATAGTCAACCCCCCCCAAGTTATTTCTTCAATGCAGTAGCAGTAGCAGTGACTTTCCAGAATCTCTGTAGGCTACCTGATTCCCCGTTTTCAGTCTTAATGCAGAGCTCATAGTCTCCTGCCTCCTACTGATTACAGATATGAGATTGATACTGAGCAAGCAGCACTTTACTTCACCAACTAGTTTGAATAAGTAGTCCGGTGGTTCCCTTCACCCGGGGCCTGTGGTTCTCCAAAGAGTCACAAAATAAATCACAGGGACTGTGAGAGAAAAGAAGAACAAACTAAGTTCTCTAACAAATTTGCCTCATTTTTGGGGCTTTTAATCTAATGATCTAAAAAATGTTGGGAAGCATTTGTTTAATTGTCAAATGTTTTTTTATGTAAGATATTAATCTGAAAAGTAACTGACTGTAGGTGTAATACATATGTACTGCAATAAAAATGACCCCACAGCAGTCTGAAATATAGAGTGGAAAAGAATAAAGTACTAGAAAATAGAAACACTCAAGTTAAGTACAAGCATCTCAAAAAAAGTACAGTACTTGAGTGAATGTACTTAGTTACTTCCACTCAAATGGGAAACCATTCTTTTAATGGTGGAAGGCATGTTATAGAAATAAAAGAAAGAAGATTCAGTTGAGTGGTGTATAAAAGATGTTTTTATTTTATAGTTTAAAGCGTTCGGATAGACACCAAATCCTAAAAATAGAGTTTTGTGACAGTGTCTCCAAATGTTGTTGCAACCCAAATTCACCCAAACTGACTTTGTTTAAGAAAGTGTCTTGCACAAAATCAAAATGCCAGACAGATACCACCACTGGGAGATGGTGGAAAACTTGTGTCATTTCTATTCTGGTTGCTATCTAATATCTAATAGGGTTGTTGAACCGTGTACAAACGGATACAACAGTGTGTCTTGTTGCAGAACCAACAACAGTTTATTTATTTAATTAACAGGACAGTTGAGAGCAAAGTCATGTTAACAGAGTTAATCAATTTTTCTATTCCTGCAGCAAAAGAGCTTAAAGTGCTCATATTATGCACATTTTAATTTTCATAATTGTATTAAGAGGTTATTTCAGAATAGGTTTACATCTTTTTGTTGTACTACACATTGCTGCAGCTCTTTTTTCACCCTGTGTGTTGAGCTCTCTGTTTTAGCTACAGAGCGAGACATCTCACTTCTGTTTCATCTTTGTTGGGAGTCGCACATGCGCAGTACCTAGGTAAGGACTACTAGCCAGTCAGAAGCAGAGTATGAGGGCGTGTCCTGACAGTACCTAGGTAAGGACTACTAGCCAGTCAGAAGCAGAGTATGAGGGCCCTGACAGTTCCTAGATAAGGATAAGCCAGTCAGAAGCAGTATAAGGGCACTGACAGTACCTAGGTAAGGACTACTAGCCAGTCAGAAGCAGAGTATGAGGGTCCTGACAGTACCTAGGTAAGGAATACTAGCCAGTCAGAAGCAGAGTATGAGGGCCCTGACAGTACTAGGTAAGGACTACTAGCCAGTCAGAAGCAGAGTATGAGGGCCCTGACAGTACTAGGTAAGGACTTCGCCAGTCTGAAGCAGAGTATGAGGGTCCTGACAGTACTAGGTAAGGACTACTAGCCAGTCAGAAGCAGAGGTATGAGGGCCCTGACAGTACCTAGGTAAGGAATACTAGCCAGTCTGAAGCAGAGTATGAGGGTCCTGACAGTACCTAGGTAAAAGACTACTAGCCAGTCAGAAGCAGAGTATGAGGGCCCGACAGTACCTAGGTAAGGACTACTAGCCAGTCAGAAGCAGAGTATGAGGGCCCTGACAGACCTAGGTAAGGACTTCTAGCCAGTCTGAAGCAGAGTATGAGGGCCCTGACAGTACCTAGGTAAGGACTACTAGCCAGTCAGAAGCAGAGTATGAGGGCCCTGACAGTACCGAGTAAGGACTACTAGCCAGTCAAAGCGAGTATGAGGGCCCTGACAGTACCTAGGTAAGGACTTCTAGCCCGTTGAAGCGAGTATGAGGGTCCTGACAGTACCTAGGTAGGACTACTAGCCAGTCAGAAGCAGAGATGAGGGCCTGACAGTACCTAGGTAAGGACTAATAGCCAGTCATGAACAGAGTATGAGGGTCCTGACAGTACCTAGGTAAAGATACTAGCCAGTAAGGCGAGTATGAGGGCCTGACAGTACCTAGGTAAGGACTAATAGCAGTCAGAAGCAGAGTATGAGGCCCTGACAGTACCTAGGTAAGGACTACTAGCCAGTCTGAAGCAGAGTATGAGGGCGTGCCACGTTAGCAGCTAGGCGAGCATTATAACGTCTTTTACCAAGTGAGGAACGTTTGTCATGGAAGTAAAGGCTGGACCACAACAGAGCTGTTTGGAGCAGTTTGTGACCAGTGTTTTCTGTTGGAGATGGTAAGTTCCTTTTGGGGGGGGGGCTTTGGGCTTTTCCACTTTGTAAACCTATAACGTGCACAAAAAAGACACACAACACAGTAAAGGGAAAAAAGCCAAAAAGCATAATATGAGCACTTTAACAAATAAATATGCATTCAAATCCACTCCATCATCAGTCCAGTTTAGACAAAGTTCAGGTGCGTGTCCTTGTCCACTCCGTAGTTGCCTTTGTGCTCGTCAAACAGATTGCTGAGTTCATCCATGTACAGCTGGTGGAGGGCATCAAGTTCCTCGACTGTTGGCTTCTCCTTCCTCTCCACCCTAATTGGTCTTCCAACTGCAGGGAGGTGACAAGGAGTACAACACACTCACAGTCAGTGCACTTTACATTTTGCAATATGGTCCGGCTGTCTGATTAAAAACGGATGCCAACCAGTTGGATCTGTCTAGTCACTTAATAACATTAGATGCTTCTGCCACAATCAATTGCTGGTTGGGTTCAGCCAGACAAAGTCTAATGCGATGCATCCTTTAGCCTATTTACCATACTGCAGGTGATGTTTGCAGTAGCTGACCCAATTGCACTGACTCCAAAGCAATCAGTGCAGAGAGAAGCTAACTGCATTCTGTAACTTGCTGCAAATACTGTGCCACCCAAGAGTAATAAGCTTTTGGCATTATATGTGTGTATGTATGTTGAGCTACAGGTGAATTTGGTGAAAGCCCTTCAGACAGAGCTTCAAATGCTGTTGTTTTAAATTTGCTTTTTGGATTTCTCCCCAGAGTTGAAGGGCCTATATTGCATTAGGAGTACTCAGCCTCTCTAAAGTCACATATAATTACAAAGGGGACACACTTTAAGTGTATCATGTTTTTTTCTTGTGAAATCTTTTAAGTGAATGTTTATGCTATCTATTCAGTTTTTCACTAGGACTTTTGTAGCTCTGTTATTGATATGAATGACCAAGCCCTTTGACTATGCGGCCCCAGTAGGCCTGTTCATTAATCCACCCATGTCCTGATTTGTGAGCAAAGTCTACTCACCAACGGTATTGATTGGTCTTCTGTAGGGCATGAGACCAAAGGAGTACTGGAAGATGCCACGTCCATGGAAAAGAGGCAAGGAAATACCCATGATCCTTTGCAGCTGCTCCTGTATCCATCGAAGCCAGGTTCCTCTTTGGTTTTTAACTTGATCAAACACTTCATTTTCTCCAAAGGAGAAGACTGGCACCAAATGAGCACTAAAAAAAGATTTTAATGAAAAAGTAGTTTAATTCATTAGCTGATATTGTCCAGTATTTAAAATACTTGTGTTTTCTTTTATATTTGAAGTAATATTTTCATGTTTTTAATTTAGTATTTTTGTTTGTTTGCAAGTACATTTTCACATAGGAGTAATGTATCCCAATGCATCCATCCTAACTAATGTGGGCAGTGGGCAACCATAATGCGGCGGCTATAACTCTACTTGTAATGCCAGTGCAAGGGCAATAACCGGAGTTAGCCAGCATGCATGTCTTTATGGTGGGAGGAAACTGGAGAACCATGTGGAAACCCACACAAACGCGGGGAGAACATACAAATCCCAATACTCAGCAGTGCCTACTTGGTGTGAGGCAGCCGTGCACACCACTGAGCCATCGGGCCGCTGTATATTTGTCCTTGTCCGTGCGTATGGTTTCCCAGGAAATTCCATGTGAGGGGCTTGACTAAGCCTCTTTTTCAAGAGGTCAAGCTCAAGTTGCAAGAAACCTAAATTAATGGAGAATTAGCTGCATTTAACAGAAAACCTTCCTCATTCCCCCAGGCCTCTCTGCTCTTACCCATGCTCCATTGCCATTTTGACGAAGCCTTTCTTATTAGCCAATAGTACATTGTAGGTCCCAGGGTGAGCATCAAGGGCCTCGGGGGCCCCACCAACTGCTATTACAACAGCGTTGCCGCCTCTTTTGCGTAGCAGATAGCTGGCGCTCTCTTTGTGCGAAGGAATAAGACCTGCAGTGTTTTAACAGATAAGAAAAAGTGATCAAAACAACTCCTGTGTTTATCTATTAAATACTGTATAATTTTGCTGGCATAATTTAGTATAAAGGGCAATCTGAAAAAGGATGGCTCAAAATGTCTCTGGGCCTCACCTGCACACATTACATAGTCTCTAAAGAATGGGAATCTGAACCAAAGGGGCAGCATGAGCATGTAGCTGGTGAGGCCAGGAAACAGCTGTCTGAAGCCTGTAGCATAGATGCAGAAGTTGGTAAAGGCTCCTGCCACAAGCACGCCATGGGGATGGAAGCCCAGGATGTAGTTGTGACTGGGATCCAGGTCAGCTGTCTTTACCAACTGGGCGAAGAAAAGAAAAGAATCTTGTGAAAAGGAAAGCATTAATGTCCGTCCGCTACTGTATCTGAATATTGATCTGTAATCATCACGTAGAATATTTTACTTCAGATCCCCTGATTCTTACTGTCAGAGTTGACAGTATTGCGTTACGATGGCCCAGCTGGCTGCATATCTCTGTGTCATAACTCACACTCTGAACCCTCACGCATCCCTCCTGACTGTTTGCAAACTGTCTGAAAAGATTTGGCAACCATTCTGCTGTAAGATACACTTACCCCACAACACTTTCAGTTTTGGAAAGTAATTCATTACAGTTACTCAAGTACTGTATTTAGGTGGAATTGTTTTTTTTGTCATCAAATTTTTTTAACATTGGTCCAGATGACAACATACAGAAAAGTACACTACACACACCATTTGCGACCAAATGTTTCACTCTAAAACAAAGAGAAGAAATAAGGGAAGGAGGGACACACAACAAAAACACAACAGCAAGAACAATACCCGCAGCTTAATTTAATTCATTTCAATTTTATTTATAGTATCAATTCATAACAAGAATTATCTAAAAACAACTTAACAGATAGAGTAGGTCTAGACCTCTTGGTAGGCGGTGTCTGACAGGGCCGATTAAGGTTGAAATGAAGAGTGGCAATAACAGTCACAGTAAATGATAATAGAACAATAACTAGAAATAATGGTTTGTAGTAGTTCATGGCATAGCAGGGCACTGCAGGGCATTACAAGGCACAGCAGGATGCAGCAGGGCATTACAAGGCACAGCAGGATGCAGCAAGGCCCCCCAGAGCGTAGCAGGATGTAGCAGGATGTAACAGGGCATCGCAGGACGTGTAGCAGGACCACGGCAACAGCTGAAACCATGATTTTGGAGCCTCCCTGATCCAAGGAAACATGCTGGGGGAAAAGAACATAAGGACTCCGGAGAATGACTCCCCAGAGCTAGGCTAGCAACAGGCATTTCTGGGACATGGAGGCACACAAATGGAAAGATGAAGGAGAGAGGAGCTCAGTGTGTCAAAGGAGGTCCCCTGCAGTCAAAACTATTACAGCATAACTAAGAGAGACAGGGTGAAGAGAGGAGCCGGGTCTGGCTGTACTGCCCTGCCTCCCTCTAGTTTTATTTGGGTTAACTAACGTAGCCTGGAGCCTCAAGCAGTTATGAGGCTGGTGAACTCACTTCTTTCTAACTCAACACCCTCGGATTCTTTACCAACGCTGACTCAAGTGACATCACTCAAGTACATTTACAAGGCCACATTTAATCTCAAAACAGTGTGCATGTTGTGTCCTTCTAATGGTGTTAAGCGGTGCACAATGTGCTTTGAGCTATGTTTTCTCTTGTTTGGTGGGTGTGTCTCTTATTTATTGGCCCAGTTGATACACAATCAGCAGATTTACTGTCTGTAAACCATTAGTGATACTTGCACACACAACAGGGTGTTCAACGTACCCAGTTTCAGTTTTTTTTTTTCAAACTACGTGGCCCTGGTTACACATAGCTCTCTCTGGTGCAGCCAGAGCCAGGGGTAGGCTGTGAAGTGAAGTCAGTGTGTGTGTGAGTTCAGAGTGGTTATGGCTTTTGGGAAGAAACTTTTCTTGAGTCTGTTAGTCCGTGCTCTGAAGCACCTGTAGCGTCTTCCTGAGGGCAACAGGTCAACCAGATCAAAGCAGGGGTGGAAGCGGTCTTTGGTGATGTGTTCTGTTCTGCCGAGGCAGCGGGAGGTGTAGATGTCCATCAGTTGGGGAGAGGGCAGCCTATGATCTTTTGTGCTGACCTCACAACCATCTGCAGCCTCTCCCCTGTCTGCCATGGTGCAGCCACCGTACCAGACTGTGATGCAGTCGTACCAGACTGTGATCCAGTACGTACCAGACTGTGATGCAGTCGTACCAGACTGTGATGCAGTTGTACCAGACTCTGATCCAGTACGTACCAGACTTTGATACAGTTGTACCAGACTGTATTGCAGTACGTACCAGACTGTAATGCAGTACGTACTAGACTGTGATGCAGTACCTACCAGACTGTGATGCAGTTGTAACAGACTGTGATCCAGTACGTACCAGACTGTGATGCAGTACGTACCAGACTTTGATACAGTTGTACCAAACTGTATTGCAGTACGTACCAGACTGTGATGCAGTACGTACCAGACTGTAAGGCAGTACGTACCAGATTGTAAGGCAGTACGCACCAGACTGTAAGGCAGTACGTACCAGACTGTGATGCAGTACGTACCAGACTGTGATGCAGCATGTACCAGACTGTGATGCAGTATGTACCAGACTGTGATGCAGTGTGTACCAGAATGTGATGCAGTTGTACCAGATTGTGATACAGTGCTGGGCCTTCTTGATGACTGCTGTGATGTTGTCTGTCCAGATGATGTCGGGACGAGATGAGGATGCCAAGAAACCGGAAGATGTGGACCCTCTCCTTACACTCGCCTTTAATGTACAGGGGGGCCTAGGTTGGTGCTGTTCTTACTGAAGTTGACGATGATCTCCTTGATTTTCTTGGTGTTCAGAGCCAGGTTTTTCTCTGTGCACCAGGCTTCCAAGTTCAGGACCTCCTCTCTATAGGCTGCCTCGTCTCCCTTTGAGATGAGTCTGACCACTGTGGTGTCATCAGCAAACTTGATGATGAGGTTGTTGTCGTGGGCCGGACTGTAGTTGTGAGTGTAGGAGCAGTACAGGAGGGAGCTCAGCACACAGCCCTGTGGGGAGCCAGTACTCATCATGCGAGTGGAGGAAAAGTAGGGGCCCAGTCTCACCGTCTGGGGCCGATTGGTGAGAAAGTCCTTTATCCAGGAACATGTGAGAGGGGGGAGGCCGAGAGTGACCAGTTCGGTGACGAGAACATCTGGGATGATTGTATTGAAAGAGGAGTTGTAATCCACAAAGAGCATGCAGACGTAGCTCTGCTGCTGCTCCAGGTGGCTCAGCGCAGAGTGGAAAGCTATGGAAATGGCATCCTCTGTGGATTTCTTCTTGCGGTAGGCAAACTGATAGGGGTCCAGGTCTGGGGGGAGGTAATCCTTGATGTGTTGGAGAACAAGTCTCTCGAAACACTTCATGATTACCAGTGTGAGGGCCACAGGATGGTGATCATTTAGGCTGGTAATGGGAGACTTCGTCGGCAATGGGATGATTGGGGCTGATTTTAGGCAGGTGGGGATGACTGCCTGGGCCAGGGAGAGGTTGAAGATCCTGGTAAAGATGAGGGCGAGCCGGTGAGCGCATGCCCTGAGCACTTTGCCAGGTACTCCGGGCCAGCAGCCTTCCTTGGGGTCACTGCCAGGAGTACTCGTCTGACGTCGTGCTCCTTTACGGTGAGTGGGGTGGTGCAGGAACCAGATGTGGATGGGGGCAGTGCTGGAGTAGTGCAGGAACCAGGTGGGGGTGTAGGCACGGCTGGAGCAGATGGGTGGTGCTTTTGTGATGATTCACAGCAGGCAAAGAAGCAATTCAGCTCCTCTGCCAGCTTTGCACTCAGGTCACCTGATGTTGCATCACAGCCGCTGTAGTTTGTGATGTCATGTATGCCCCGCCACACCTACCGTGTATTGTTGCTTGACAGGTGGGACTTTATACTCATCTTTTGGTCTGCCTTGGCTCTTTTAATTCCACTTTTCAGATCAGCTCGAGCAGCCCTGTACAGAGTTCTGGATAATGCGTCACGGAGATGCTTGGGCCTCGGAACAATAACTTCAGTTTTATCTGAGTTTAACACTAGAAAATTACAGGTCATCCAGGTTTTAACATCCTGAAGGCACATTTGTAGTTTAGCTCACTGATTAGTTTCATCCAACTTGATTGATAGATATAATTGAGTATCATCTGCATAACAATGAAAGTTTATGGAGTGTTTCCTGATAATCTTACCTAAAGGAAGCATATATAAAGTGAACAGGATTGGACTGAGCACAGATCCTTGTGGGACTCCATGACTAACTTTGGCGTGCACATAGGATTCATCGTTAACATGAACAAACTGAGATCAATCTGATAAATAAGACTCAAACCAGCTTAGAGCAGTCCCTTTAATGCCAATTAAATGTTCCAATCTCTGTAATAGGATATGATGGTCAATGGTATCAAATGCCGCACTAAAATCTAATAACACCAGTACAGAGATAAGTCCTTTGTCTGATGCAATTAGGAGGTCATTAGCAATTTTCACAAGTGCTGTCTCTAAATCCTCAAATAAGCTGTTGCTATGCAGAAAGTTACACACCTGTTTGATGACTGCTTTCTCAAGAATTTTAGAGAGAAATGGAAGGCTGGAAATAGGTCTATAGTTGGCTAAAACATCTGGATCAAGGTTGGATATAGGTCTATAGTTGGCTAAAACATCTGGATCAAGGTTGGATATAGGTCTATAGTTGGCTAAAACATCTGGATCAAGGTTGGATATAGGTCTATAGTTGGCTAAAACATCTGGATCAAGGTTGGATATAGGTCTATAGTTGGCTAAAACATCTGGATCAAGGTTGGATATAGGTCTATAGTTGGCTAAAACATCTGGATCAAGGTTGGATATAGGTCTATAGTTGGCTAAAACATCTGGATCAAGGTTGGGCTTTTTCAGAAGAGGTTTTATTACAGCTACTTTAAAGTGCTGTGGTACATAGCCTGTTAATAAAGATAGATTGGTTATATCTAGTAGAGAAGTGTTGACTAAGGGTAAAACTTCTTTAAGTAGCCTAGTCGGGATGGGGTCTAAGAGGCAGGTTGATGGTTTAGATGAAGAAATAACTGAATTGAATTGATAAAGATTGAGTGAAGCAAAGCAGTCTAAACACATGTGTGGTTTTACAGCTGTTTTTAAGGATCTTGAGTTTAGAGATAAGTCAGTGCCA
>NC_045745.1:6953457-6953602 GCF_008692095.1 Etheostoma spectabile | reverse complement strand
GGTCTTGGTGAATTTTGTTTCTAACATTCATAATTTAATCATTGAAGAATCTAATAAAGTGGTTACTACTAAGAGCTCTGGGAATACTTGGCTCAGTAGAGCTGAGACCTTCCATCAGCCTGGCTACAGCGCTGAAAAGAAACCT
>NC_045745.1:6951448-6953447 GCF_008692095.1 Etheostoma spectabile | reverse complement strand
CTATTCTCCTCTATTAACGACGAGTAGTATGCTGCTCTGGCATTACGGAGGGCCTTCCTATACATTTTAAGACTATCTTGCCATATTAAACAAGAGTATTCCAGTTTGGTGGAACGCCAAATCTTCTCAAGTTTTCTCGATATTTGCTTTAATTTGCGAGTTTCAGTTTTTACCATGGAGCTAACCTTCTTTGTTTAATTATCTCTTTTTAGAGGGGCAACAGAGTCGAGTGTCGTTCGTGCGAGCCTGCTGCACTATCACACAAATGAGGATTTGGGAGGGACTCATAGCAAGGAGTCCTCCGTTACTTTGGGACTGGTAATGAATTAAATGCTAACGGAACGTCATATCCTTAATTTAGCTCCAGCACATCAGATGGACATCTTGTTAGGTTTTGCCTAACGAGCTGTGTAGTTCAGCAGTATAAACTCAAAGTTATCAAACAGTGGTCGATAAAAGGATTCTGTGGAACACTATTAAATTTTCATTTCAAACACCATACACCAGAACAAGATCGAGGGTGTGGTTTAAACGGTTAGTCGGTTTTGAACAACTTGAGAGAAGCCAATAGAACTAATAGAGGAGATAAACGCAGTGCTAAGGCTATCATTCGCGATGCGTCCACCATGAATATTAAAATCCCCTACAATAAGAACTTTGTCCGTTTTTAGTACTAAATTTGATAAAAACTCTGCAAATTCAGATAAGAATTCAGAGTATGGACCAGGTGCTCGGTACACTAGAACAAATAGAACTGGTTGCATTGATTTCCAAAGACTAAGAACAAGATTTCAAATGAGTTATAATTTAGTTTAGGTTTAGAGTAATTAGTAGACTAGAACTATAAGATAGCTGCAACTCCACCTCCTCGGCCAGTGCCTCAAGGAATGTGGATATAATATGGGGGGGTGGATTCATTTAGACTAACATATTCTCCATCACCCAGCCAGGGTTCAGCAAGACAAAATAAATCAATATTAGAATCTGATATTAATTCATTTACCAGTACACCTTTAGAAGAGAGAGATCTTTTAATTATCCTTTTCTTTTGCACTATTGAACTTGTGGTTTTAATTGTTATGAGGTTTTCATGCACAGTTCCTCTTCTGTTTACCTTTGATTTAAATAATTTCAATGGTTGGGGGGCAGGCACAGTCACTATGGGGTTTTGACTAGGTAACTCCTGGAATGGAGGAGCAGAGAAGTGTGTTAGACTGCGACTCTGCGTAGGGTTTTGGGGGGGGTAACACCTGAAATAGAAGGGCAGAGAAGTGTCTTGGGCTGCAACTCTGCCTCCTGGTCCCAACCCTGGATTAGCAAGGATTAGGTCCACTAATAAACTTGTCTAGATTTCTAGAAATGAGAGCTGCTCCATCCAAAGTGGGAACAATAAGACCACGAAAGACTGCTAGTGATCTACAAAGCCAACATCATTATCTGGACACCACCTAGATAGCCAGTGGCAAAATGATGACATGCTGCTATACATGTCATCACTGGTTAGATTAGGCAGGGGTCCAGAGAAAACATGGCTGGTCATCCAGGGTTTCTGGTTAGGGAAGACCCAAATGATTTTGTCACAGTCACATTTTCAGTGCAGAACTTGATGTAGTACTGTACTGTTCCTAAGAATGTTTCCAGCTCCAGGTGTTCGAATCCCAGTCTGTCTATCAAAAAGTCCAAATAAACACTGCTGTTGTTTACTTCAATATACACTATACAGTATACCCTCAAATAGTACTCACTTTTGTTTGTCCCTGGGTAGGTGGTCCAAAGAGATGCTTAATGTTTACACTTAACACAGAGGATATTTTGAGTTGGCAGGTGTGTAATCAGTGAAAAGATGGTTTTTGATAACCAACTGGAAAAAATAAGACATCTCACCTGTGAAGCGTTGTTTGTGTGACTCCAGAGTGGATATGGAGATAGCGATAGGCAACAAAGTTTATATGCTGTTGTTTGTTTTGAAGCGAGAATTGTGCTCGCTTGTAAAAAAAAA
>NC_045745.1:6940966-6951438 GCF_008692095.1 Etheostoma spectabile | reverse complement strand
AAAAAAAAATCTGCTCTCCTTACGGTTTGTATCTGTGTGTGAGATTAGTCAACGCTTAGTCAACTTCAACTTTTAAATTTCTGGACTTAGTCTACCCCTCCGCCTTGAGATTTATAACCGGCCATGCCTATGAAACACCTCAACATATTATATATGAAAGTATTGGGGGCTCTTCTTTCCAAGAAAGACGTGATACTCACTGGTATCTCCTTATCCATGAGGCTCTGATTGGAAAACTGCCTTGGTACCTTCCAGAACCTTTCTGTTACTCAGAGGGACAATAACCGCCTCTCTCTGCTGCTTGGCTTTTACTTCATGTTCCAAGAGCTCGCTCTGAACTTGGAAAAATTGCTTTTAGTTTCAGTTCCCCCTACTCCTGGAACAAGGGACAGCACTTTCCTTTAAATCAACTCACCTGTGCCTCTTGGACAATTCAGAAATCTGGTTCTAAACCTGCAAACTTGTAACTGCTTAACGTCATTTTCTTTTCTTTTGCATCCCTATTATCCTAATTGATTTATAAAATAATTTACCAATTCAGTTTTATTGGCTTTGTATATTTCTTATGATTGTACTTTCTGTGTTGTTGTTCTGTATTTGTCTTTGTAGAGAAATGAAGGTTGAATGAAACTAAACAAGTTTGTACTGCAGAGGCAAGTCAAAATATTGGACCTTCACAAAGCTGCTGTGTCTTTTTGTGTCAGCTCTGTTTGTATTGTGGGTACATGCGCCCGGTGGCCCCTTGATCGCTAAGTTAATCATCAGCTGGAGTTCCTCTAATGAGGGCCGCACACTGCTGTTTACAAACACAAGGACTGTCCACTAGTGACCAATCACAGAGCACTCCCCCCAACAATATTTGTCACCACAACATTATCTGTTTTGTTATTATCCCTGCTAAAGGCAAAGAATAAGCAAATATAGATAGTTTTGGTCTAGATTTGGAAATAGATCTTTTCTTGTCTGTTTATTTGTGCAATAGAAAATAGAAAATAAAAAAGAAACATGCAATTACATAATGCAAAGGTGGAATAAAACAATAACCCTGAAGGCTTGTAAAATTAGATCACCTAACATTCTAATTTAAGACAGCTTTACATGCTTGCCACCAATTTACAAATTAATATCAATATTTAAATTTAAAAAAAAAATGAATTCCAGACAAACGGTACTACAGATTAAAAAAACAAGGAATAAAAAGAAGTTAAACAAGAATTACAGTAATATATAGCTGCACTGTATTCATACAATGTATCGTAACAAAATTTACATTTGTTTAAGATTTTCTTTTTTAAATCATAAATGAGAAGTGACCGCGCAGGGAAGCAGAAAAACTAGACCTGAAACGCTTAGCTTTAAAAAAAAAAAAAAAAATGTGTTCGACATTTTGGGAAGTATTCTTGCAAAAAAGCAGTTTGATGAGTTAAAAAAGTTAATGACTTGCCAGACATATGTGCTCTGTTAGTCCTTAAGTTATGAATTATGAATGCATGCTGTCTAAATGTGTTGTGTCATTCTCTGGCGCATGCACATCAGCTGGTGAGCTTGTAGTCTGAGCTGATGATGGTGTTATTAGAAATGGTGGGTAAAGACACACCAATGAAACGAATCAGGCTCTGCAAAGGACAGTGCTTCTCTTTCCCCTGACACTGACTCCTTGTTTTAGACTTAAAGTGGCGTACAGTCAGATGATAGAATACTTTGAACTGGATACATTAGTTTCAGCCAAACCAGAGAATTTTTGCAGTTCTCAGTCATGGAAAATACTAAAAAAGTACATTGAAATAGTATTATTGAGTCTGATATAAAGGACAGCGGGGATAGTTGTAGCATGGGTCAGTTGTAACACGTCCATTTACTCCAATCAGGGACAAGTTTGCAATCACCTTATTCACTCTAAACACGCTCTGTTTAGTCCTTTACAAATGTGTGGAGAATCAGACCCCTGTTTTTGTTTAACCTCATTTATTTTTGTGATAATAAACAATCTAAAATCTTATTTAATGTGTGTCTTTATGGATATCTTTTATACTGGTTTTAGCTGTCAAATGAGCTAGTTCATGGCAACAACAGTCTGGGTTAGTTGTAACAAATGTATGAGTTACAAAATGTTACATCCTACACCAAGCAAAAATGTAGTAATGTCAATCTTGGAAAAGAAGAAGGGCAGAGGCGTGCCTCTCAACCCTTACACACACAAATATTCATACGCCTTTCATTTTCAACGGGACAGTTAGGTGAGAAAGGGGAGAGAGGGGGGGAAGACATGCAGGAAACCTTCACAGGTCGGACCTGGACCTCTGCGTCGAGGCATAAACCTCTCAGTACATGTGCGCCTGCTCTACCCCTGACCCAACCTGGCCACTATTCTATTACATTTTGAACACCACTGTCTTAAAATCGCTCCAAGACACAGACAGAAATGTCAAAAATGTTACTATCCTCTGTAAAGTGGCCGGTGAGTGACAATTTTTACAAGTTCTGTAATGAAAAAATAGCCAACTCCAATAACAGACCTTAGTTAATGTAGAATACACACCCTGATAAGTGCCTTTATTGACAGCCTTATAAACCATGTAAACAGGCATTTGTCATCCCCCTCTATTCTATTTTTTAAAAAGGCAAAAATTACTCTGAATCTACTCACCTTAACAAAAAAAGTCACCAAAAATACTAATTGCCCTCTTTAGACATCCAGGGTCTGCTTCAGAGCCTGAGTTTGACTCTGACATCCAGGGGTGGACAGAATATCTGGAACACTCATCTAATGCAATTAGAATACAGAAGTACAGAAGTTCTGTAATATATACAGAAGTTCCACAAGAAGCTTACAATTCTTGATTCTTAATGAAATTGTGTCTGAAAGCTGTTGATTATCCTATTTTGCCATTTGCAGTGCATTCTATTATCAGTTGTCCCTACTATGTTTTATGGTCTACCATTTCAATGTCTGCATGAGCTCTTTAATACTTTTTAAAAGGCTTGTATTGGGTTTTTTGTATTTAAGACATAATGGCTTTTACGAATTTCACTCAATTTATTGTTCCTGTTATCTTAACATTATCACTTCTGTACCGGTCTTCTTTTGACTTTTATTATTATATGGTGCTCACTGCTGGAACTGCCTTATAATACCATATTTTTGCTTTTATTATCATGTACAGTTTTGTTTTTAATTGCACATATCTTTTCCCCCAATCAATATGTTATAGTTAGCTATATAGTAGTAGTATGGCGGGGGAATATGGAAAAAAATCGTATAATACAATATTTATTACCAAATACCTCGACATTGATACTGCAATGGTATTGTAGTCTTAAATATTGGTTCTTTCACAAAATATTTACACAATGAGATTTTTTGATAAATAATCATCAGTAATGTGGATATAATGACTTAGTGGGTACAGTCTGGTAAGTTCAGAAAATGACATCACTTTACAGTAATGCAGCCTTTAAACCTGGAGAAGACAACACTTATGTTAGATTACGATATTACGACATGAAAAAATCTAAGACAACATCAATATATTGCCCAGCTCTACTATATAGCCATTCTCCCAAATATACTGTATATGAATAAAGTACAAGCGTCATACTAGAAGTAATAGTTGCATTACACAACGGCCCTCACTGACTAAATAAAGGTTATAGATTAGTAGTATTAACATTTCTGTATTCAAAATCCATTATATTTGTGTATCATCTATATTTTTAAATGGTGTCTTCTGATCTTAGAAGAACTTGTTCTCTGTGCTGTAAAACGACATAGACACACAGGATATGATTCCTTCAAATAGTTGAACAATGGATTAATAAGGATCTCTGTGCTATCATTCATGGCTGTAAATGCAAACAGACCATGACCCACTTAATATTTGGAGATCCAAATACTGTAAGTTGGAATAGCTCGTAGAGTAGGTTGCTTTTCAGATTTTGACCTCAAAGGCAACCTTTTAAAATCAAATTATAAAACTTACTTTGCCTGTTCCCAAAAAAAAAATCCAATGCTGTTGAGCTTGTTGTGTTTTTGTTGCACTCTGTCTTATCAACACAGTCCAAAGTGTAAGTGGTGCCTCGGGGCAAGATGCAGACCCATGTAATGTGGCGGACATTGTCAACAAGGGTTCTGTTGTCGGGGAATTCTACAGACAAGACAAGACTCACCCAACATCCAATACTGTTTGGATTTTAATGTCAATGTTTTTTAAGACAAGGACCCCTCAACAGAGAGAGATGGAGCAGGGGCCCGCCAACCCCGCTACATATATTGTATGAAATGAAGTTGAATATTAAACTGGGCCTACAATAATAAGTTGGCGGCCTAAAACCTTTTTATACACACCTTTTTAGTGCATACAATACTAAGCTAATAAAATCTTTGTTGACATGATTTTATAAATCGTGTTTTAATGTTAAAAGGCACAGTGAATCCTTAGGATGAACTGTATTTGCCTTACTTGTGTATGACCACAAGAGGGACACAGCGGACTGCGAGAGAGAAGAGAGTACCAAACACCCAGGGCCAGTTGGAAATGTTTACAGTATATTATAATAATAATTATAACCACTTATCTGAAACTGAAGTAAACCTGCCAGCTTGTCTCTCCTTGCAAACAAAGTCAGTAAGTTTTGAAGAAATCTGTATCTACCCTGGATCAGGGGATGGTGTGAGTCTGTGTAGCCTCTGACAGACATTTCCTGTTCACATGATTTAGAGGATTTCTTTGCATTCCTGAGGCTGTGTGGTTGATCAATGCCCCTGAACACGGACATTTTAATGATGAAATGATATTTCTGGTTTGCAGCGCCTAGTAAATCTGTGAAACAAATCACTAGAAGAGCATCGTTTTGCCACAAGATTTAAGCAATAGTTCATTTGAGAAATAGATTTATTTGATTTTATTTGTTAGATGAGATCAAGATATACAGTGGTGTAAAAAAGTGTTTGCCCCCGTCCTCATTTCCTGTTCCTTTGCATGTTTGTCACACTTACGTGTTTCAGAACATCAAACCATTTAACAATAGTCAAGGACAACACAAGTAAACACAAAATGCAATTTGTAAATGAAGGGTTTTATTATTAAGGTGAAAAAAATCCAAACCATCATGGCCCTGTGTGAAAAAGTGTTGCCCCCCTTATTAAAACATACTATAACTGTGGTTGTCCACACCTGAGTTCCATTTCTCTACCACACCCAGGCCTGATTATTGCCACACCTGTTCACAATCAAGGCATCACTTAATAGGCGCTTGACACAGTAAGGCCCACCAGAAGATCCTTAAAAGCTACACATCATGCCGAGACCCAAAAAATTCAGGAACAATTGGAGGTAGTAATTGAGATCTATCAGTCTGGAAAGGTTATAAAGCCATTTCCAAAGCTTTGGGAATCCAGCGAACCACATGAGAGCCTTATCCACAAATGGCGAAGACATGGAACAGTGGTGAACCTTCCCAGAGTGGCCGGCCGCCCAAAATTACCCCAGAGCGCAGCGACAACCATCCAAGAGGTCACAAAAGACCCCACAACAACGTCCAAAGAACTGCAGCCTCACTTGCCTCAGTTAAGGTCAGCGTTCATGCCTCCTCCATCAGAAAGACTGGGCAAAAATGGCCTGCATGGCAGAGTTCCAAGGAGAAAACCACTGCTGAGCAAAAGAACATCAAATCGTCTCAATTCTCCACAACACATCTTGATGATCCCCAACTTTTGGGACAACATTCTGTGGACCCGATGAGACAAAAGTGGAACTCTTTGGAAGGTGTGTGTCCAAGTAATCTGGCGTAGAAGGAACACTGCATTTCATAAAAAGAACATTATACCAACAGTAAAATATGGCTGGTGGAGTGTGATGGTCTGGGGCTGTTTTGCTGCTTCAGGACCTGGAAGACTGCCGTGATAAAAGGAACTATGAATTCTGCTGTCTACCAAGAGATCCTGAAGGGAATTGTCCGACCATCTGTTCGTGTACTCAAGCTGAAACGAACTTGGGTTCTGCAGCAACATGATCCTAAACCACCCAGCAAGTCCACCACCGAATGGCTGAGAAAAAAAATGAAGACTTTGGAGTGGCCTAGCCAAGTCCTGACCTGAATCCTATTGCGATGTTGTGGATGTACCTTATAAGGCCGTTCATGCTCGAAAACCCTCTAATGTAACTGAATTAGGACAATTCTGCAAGATGAGTGGGCCAAAATTCCTCCGACGCTGTAAAAGCCTCATTGCACGTTATCGCAAACGCTTGGTTGCAGTTGTTGCTGCTAATAAGGGTTATTAGGTTTAGGGGGCAATCACTTTTTCACACAGGGCCATGATGGTTTGGATTTTTTTTCACCTTTAATAATAAACACCTTCATTTACAAATTGCATTTTGTGTTTACTTGTGTTGTCCTTGACTATTGTTTAAATTGGTTTGATGTTCCGAAACACTTAAGTGTGACAAACATGCAAAGGAACAGGAAATGAGGAAGGGGGCAAACACTTTTTCACACCACTGTATCACTTCCGCTCTTATGTGTGTCTGTTAAATCTGAAGCTGGAGCAAGGAGATGCTACCTTAGCTTAGCATGAAGACTGCAAACAGTAGGAGACCAAAAGCCTGGCTCCGTCCAAAGCATCTCCAAAGCTTGCTAATCACTCAGCATGCTATACCATGTTTAATCTGTACAAAAACCCCAGTGGAAAAACAACAAGTTGTGTTTTACAAAAAACTGTGACTTCCTGACTGCACAAAACTCAGTCCAGCACGTAACTCTTGTAATACTGAAACTACTTTAACAGAGCCTGGTTAGCTGTTCACACTAGCTTTGATTCATTATGCTAAATTAAGTGTCTCCTGGCATAAAATTTAACAGACAGATATGGGAAAGGTATCAATCTACTCATCAAACTACAGTATGTGCAAGAAAGAAAATAAATGCTGAAATTTTCCTTCCTAGTGACAAGCAAAGTATGTTGTTTTAAAAAAAAAATAATAATCAAACTGGACTGCATCTGGCTGTGCTAATCCTTATTGTTCTTTAGTATAGTATTGAAGGATTCTAAAATGAGTCTAGTATTAACAGTGAAATTTCTCTCCGTAACACTAGTCAAACACACATAGTCACGGCCCTAGAACACAGATGCTTCAACCATCAGCTGTTCACTGGCTGCCAAGGACAGAGATAAGGGCCACTGTATAAGGGCCACTTATCTTGCAAAGATAAGATAAACTGGACTGGCAGATTGAGATGTTCTGATGACCTCTTCTTAAAAGGCCGGTATACAGTAGGCTTTACGTAGTGATTGAAATGCAGGTCTCATTCAACAACTGTCCAAAATAGGACTGGGTATTGCTATTAACTTCCCAAATCCATTCGATTACATTTTCTATTTTTAGATCAATTAGGTCAGGGAAATTTCAGTTACAATACTTATGCTGTAAATTGTACAAACAAGAATCAACCTTTACATTTTATTATTATTATTATTATTATTATCATTATTATTATATATAATAATGCATCAGGTTAATGTTTACTAATTAAGAATGAGATGAAATCACCACATTCATGGTGAAAAGGCATATATTAAAAGATTGATTTCTGGATTTTATAAATCAATATCACATCACTCAAACAACAATTGATTTTAATTGGAGAATTCATTACTTTAACCAAGCCCTAGAGTGTAAAAGCTGTCTCTCACCTTGATGGGGAAGTAATCCCGCATGTATTCCCAAATCTTGAGGCCACACATGAAGTGCACCCGGCGGCCTCCACGTGAAGGAGTGTCATAGTCCAAGAACCACCAGACAGAGTACAGCACACTGATCAGCCAGAAGCGAGTGAAGAGCAGGTAAAAGAACAGGAAGACGCAGCTGGGTGCTGAGGAAAGAGGAGCATACAGTGCTGTCAACCAGTGCGTTATTGTATATACATGTGCATTGTGATCTGGCAAAACACACAAGAGGAATGGTTACTAAGCTTGTGTGTTCATATTTTCACTGGAATTAGCCATTTTATGAACGGTGGGCATCTGCTCTTCATCAATAGCATTTAGTTCAGCTGGAGATGAGCTCAGAAGTGGTTTTGGTGGTTACTGATGGCTATGCTGTGGCAGAACGTATGATGTCAACATAATTTAGTATTTAACTGCTCACTCTGGCTGCTGATGTTTTGGGTGCTTTATAATATTAATGTGTGAATATCAAGTTTTCATTTGGTCTTTGTTAATTTTATGGTTTTAGAAAGGTCCTGTATTTTTTTAACGGCACCATTTAAGTTGTTTTTAGGATCAAATCTTTTACATGATCATATAAAGAACTTGTCTGTGGTGTTATAATTTTCATCTGACTTTGTGGCATAGTTTGTTATCTGTTTTATGTCTTCTGTGAGCCATCTTGGCCAGGACGCCAGGAGATTTATTTTCTCAGTGAGGCTATTCTGGTTAAATGATGGTAAAAAAAAATATGAGGGCAAATTAGTATGATAGTAAGTGTATTTATTGTTACTGTAAACTACCAACTGTGGCAAGCTGACTACGGACACACCTCCCACCAACTCCAACTGGAGTCACTTGTAACTCCTGAACACCACCTGCTGGTGGTTACTCACTTTGTCTTGTATGAAAAGAAATAGTATCCACTTTTATATAATTAATAGGGTTAAATAACATCCAGTTTACAAATTATTTAAAAATGAAAACAGCTGGAACATGACACAGCTGTGGGGCTAAGGCAAACATTCATAAGTTGTAGATAGGCGTTACAACATCAGTCTTTCAGGGCTAACCGCTCAGGGCGCTGGTTCGGCTGGCAGCCCCCCCACTCTGACATCTCTCCATTAGTGCATGTACAGATCCTGAGCATGTGTGTGTGTGTGTAGTTCATGACTGTGTGTGATAACTAACAAAAAGTGTGGACACAGAGTGTAAATTGTAATTTCCCCATTGGGGATCAATAAACAGATTAAAGATTAAAGATTAAACAAATCCACGTGGAGACATTAATGAAATAGAAAGGGGATAAAACCAAGGGCAAATGGACTTTGAAGACGTTTAGTCTCTCATCTGAGAGACTTCTTCAATTTGGACTGAACGGTAGGAAAACCCAGCTATTTAACCTCTGTTGGGTGGGTTGATATCTGTTGGTTCGTTAATGCTCCTGGCTGAGACACCCATAGCCAAGTCTGAATGACTATTTTCTATTCTCAGCTGTTTTGAAAAAATCTACAGTGTGACACAAGGTCAATTAAGAGGGCAAACTGTGTGTGCACTCAGCTCAGATCATGGCCTGCTTGGCTCCCGCTTCTGTCGGTCCAACAGTTCATGTCACTTGTGACAACTGTTCTCTACCTCTCATGTTCACTCCTACTTTCCCCACGAGCAGCTGACCAACAGGTTACACCACCTACTGTAAAGAAACTAACTCTAGACTTCAGTATCATTCCCAGATGTTTCCAGTGGACACACAAACATGCACACTCACCCAGGCCAATGAAGGAGAAGACCCACTGCACCACCGCAGCCGTCTGCAGTCTCCTGTGCAAGGGCATTTCCAACGGGGCAAAATCAATCTTCATGTTTTCCACAAGAGACAAACCGAGGCACTGCAGCCGGTGGCAAAGAGGAGCAACTGAAGTGGGTCCAAAGTCTGCCCTTCTCACCTCTCCACCATCATCTCTTAGTGACAGTCTTATCTCAGAAACTCAAAATAGTTTGATTTCTTAATCCATATCTACATCTGACTTTTGACCCTGCACAGGAAGGAGCTGCTTAAACACAGGAGAGCACTCAAACAGGAACAGTAACTCAGTGGAAGAAGGGAATGTCAAAGACCTTTTTTATATGTTGCTCTTCCTTAGCATGACGTGACATGATGATGCACGATACATTGGTCAATGTATGGTTGTAAAGGCAGCACCATTTGGTTGCGCAATCATGTAACTGCCTCTCAGAGTTCAGATGGTGACAAAGGTCCTTTGCAGAGGTTTAACATATGTCTTATCACATAATGTTATTATGAGTGCTGTGTTAAATACAAACCAAGCCCATGTAATGTATAACACAAGGTTATCCAAGGTGTTGATGTAGAAAAAAACAGGAGATAATGGAGGAGCCACCCATGCCTTGCAACCCCCAATCAACACACAAAACTGAGACAGAAACTCATATTCTCTCTCTCTCTCTCTGTTTAGTATCTATCTTTATGTCTATCTTCCGACCTCATTAGCTTTCATTAGATTGACATTTGCCAGGGAAAATAGGTATGACAGCCATTCCATTTAGTTTTGCCCTTTGATCGCGTCTTCATAAACTGCCTTAATTACCACTAACATTAATAACACTTTGATCTTGAAAACTCAGTCAGTTAATGTTTTACCTGCACACACGGACAAAAAAGTGCAGTTCAATAAAAAGAAAACATCACGCCTTAAAGGAGAATTTTGGTTGATTCCAACACGTAGCTCTGTTGTCTGTAAATGTGGAG
>NC_045745.1:6939796-6940956 GCF_008692095.1 Etheostoma spectabile | reverse complement strand
CTGTCAGTAGAGAGAAAAACTAACCAATCGGTGCTGTCTACACCAAAGACGACCGAAACAGCCCCTCAGGGGGTGGAATGAGTTGGCATTATTCATGTGTTCTAGGCTGTTTGCTGGCACTGTCTGCCGGCATTGTCTGGGTCACAAAGGCAATGTTGTATGATTCAGTAACTTACAGTTACCAGTGTGGACATTTGTATTGCTTTAATAAGCTATATTTAACACAATTTAAATCAGATTACCTACTTTATAACTTCCTTCAAAATTAACTTTATATTAGGCTAATTATTAATGAAATCAAGTCCAATAGTGAATGGCAATCTTATCCTCCTTAATAATTTCTCTTTTTTATAGTATCATAATACTTCTTTAGTCTTAGTATTGAAGAAGAATTTTATATTTACTCCTAAAAGATATTTCCTTTCTTTGTATTTAGGTTACATCAGGCCAGAACGGGTTTTTTCATCATTTCTGATCACTCACTTTCTCATCCGGTTTTATTAAATGTTAACAATAAAAACATAGACAGAAACAGATCGAAGTGATGGCTGGACCACGCTGCCCCTCTTGAACCAATGCGCAGTGCGTAAACACATCGTCAAGTGGACGGTGTTCCTCCACCGTGTGTCGGAAATTAATGTTCACATTTCAAAATAAAAAAACAGCAGACCTAAATTTTGGGCGACAGATAAGCGACGTGAGGAGATTTGGACTAAAATATAATAAGCCTATTCGTCTATTTCGACATGCTTAGTTTTATTTTGTGAGTGTTTTTTTAAATGACCCTATTTTAAAAGTGCATCATTACGGCCTTCAGACTGCAGGTTAAGCCGGAAGTTCTTTCATTCTCTCTCTGACTCCTCGGCGGCCCCGGCTCCGGGTCTCGGGATGCTGAGCAGGCGGGCGGGGCTGTTGTTCGTTGCAGTGCCCTTCCGTGGAGTGGTGGCAGCACGGGGGGGGAAGCAGAGCAAACGTCGGTAGGCTACGTTTGTTGTTTTTATAAAATCGTTCAAATCTGTGTAGCCTTTTTAAGACGCAAAATGGATTTAGTGAATAACGTAATGTAACGTCGACAGGGTTGGAGCCATCCGTGCTGTCTGATACACGGACATCTTGTTTAATAACCTAATCTAGAAGAAGAGGAAGAAGAAGAAGAAGAA
>NC_045745.1:6928498-6939786 GCF_008692095.1 Etheostoma spectabile | reverse complement strand
AGAAGAAGAAGAAGAAGAAGAAGAACCTAATCTAACGCCGACAGGGTTGGAGCCATCCGTGCTGTCTGATACACGGACATCTTGTTTCTGTCATCTCAGGACCGGGGCTAGATACTGTGGTGGGGCGCTCAGTACCGGGGCTAGATACTGTGGTGGGGCGGTCAGCACCGGGGCTAGATACTGTAGTGGGGCTCTTCACGGCTCAGTACCGGGGCTAGTTGTATTGTGGGGGGGCTCTTTACCATGGCGTGGCCCTGTATCAGCAGGGCGTGCTGCATGGCCCGCTTCTGGACCCAGCTGGACAAGGCTGACATTGCTGTGCCTTTGGTCTTCACCAAGTACACGGATGCCTCTGAGATGCAGCACATCCAGCTGCAGCCGGCGCTCCACCCTCCCCAGGCCCGGGTCGCCATAGAAACACAGCCGTCTCGCGCAGAAAGCCGCACCGCGACAGCGGCACGGGCGCCGCGGCGGTGTGTTTCCGAAGAGCGCGTGTGCAGCTCTGTGATGCGCGAGGACTTTAAGCACTGGAAAGTGCGACCTGAACCGAGTTGTAAACCCAAGAACGAGTACCACGAACCGGAAACACCGTTCAACAGCAAGACCCAGTACCAGAAGGACTACAAACCCTGGCCCATCCCAAAAAGGCACGACCACCCCTGGATACCTAAACAGCCACCCCCCACCTCCGCTGGCGATGACCGGGCTACGGACCGGGCCAGGCCCACCAAACAGCTGGCGGATGCGGACAGCGGGGTGGAGAAGAGCACCATTGCAGACAAGGTGCAGGAGAAAGACCTCCTGCAGGGGCAGGGCAGGAAAAAGACGGCCAGTAAACAGGAGGGGCAGAAGAAAGTTGTCCTGAGGGTGGAAGGAGAGGGCAGAAGGAGGGCGGAGGCGGACAGTGTGAACAGGCAGATCAGAGAGGAGATCACAGGCGACAGCTCCTACAAGTGAGTACGGGCCTGCACTGGCCGCCACACTGGGGCGACATGGAGGCTCATTGGTAACATTGGTTTTTACTTCAAAATTAAATAAAAGTCCTCTTCCAAATTAGTAAGATTTTCTTTGGACTAAAAGAAAAAGTCCAACCGTATGTTAGAGGAAAATAACACTATGAAATGTATTGTTATCATTGACACCCTAAAGAAAAGAAAACATCATTTAAAGTGGGTTTACTCTGAATTTGATAATGAAATGATACTTTTCACGTAGCCACCAAATTGGACAAAAGAAGTGGAATTGTCATTATAATATAATTTATGCATTTTAATACTCCTATAATTTACCTTTGAACCAAGAGCTGTCACTGTCACATTATTTTATGCATTTATATGTATTTCTACTTAATAAAATACCTAACCCTCCCACTTTTCTGAACCCCATTTGCTTCTAATAAGTTTTACACAATCCCTTATTAATTGAAATATAAACCGTAAATAAATGGGGGGCCCCTGTCTGGGAGAAAATCTTTGTTAGTTGTTACATTGCTGGCCTGAGAAATGCACATTTTTTCCACAATACAGGACTTAAATGGGGGTTAGTACTTACTCACTTAATCAAAGAAAAAACAGTTCAGTTCACAAACTAATTAAAAGCTTGGTTTTTTTAAACAAGCAAGTGAGAGCTACAAACAGCATGTAAAAAATTACAGGTCAGTCAACTGTTAATTTCCCCACAGAGGGTAATTAGATTAAAAGAAAAGGTCAGGGTGGAGTTGACTGTTGATGTTTAGGTCCACGAGGCTAATCTCTGTCCTATTATGCAATGTTCCAGAGGATGATGGGACTGGTGGATGGATGAGCATCAAGTCACGCACCTCACAGTCACTGCATGCACGTCTCTTGAGGATGTGCATTAATGTGATCTGTTATGTTCTTGGAAGGCTGTTGATCGCGAGAGAGCTTGAGATGGCGTGATATATGAGATCCATAGCACATGTGAACCTCGATTTTTGTGGGGGTTTTGTTACTGCTGCTGTGATCTGGGGATTTAAGTGGATTTTTAGGGGTTTCAGAGCTTTCGATGTTTTATTTTTTTTTATTACCTTAGCAGAGTCATATCTTAGCATTTATATTGAATACTCTGCTCTGTAAAACATTTTTATTTAATTCTCTGTGTTCTGAAAAAAATGTTGCAAACTATTATATGCTGACACAGTGTTGTCACAGAGTGCAGCTATGGGTTGATACAGACCCCGTAGCTGAAGTGGGATTCGGCTGCCAGAGGTGACAGCGCTGTGTGAGATCATCGAGTGTGTCTTACGGCTGTTTGGTGCCTATTGCTGCCATGCCTGTATTGTGGAGCAGTCAGCAGGGTACCACCCTGGGCACTTTCCCCCACATGGCTGCACTCACAAGCAGAAGCCCAGTCAGCTCGCTGTCTTACTCTGCCTGCGGAGACTCAAAGCAGGTCAACTGTGGGTTAATGTCATGGATAGTGTGCATACAGTTACACAGCATACACGGCACACAAACACACACACACACACACACACACATACTGTATTCACATTCAAGACCCCTCTGCTTGTGTCAGGCTCTTGCATGACCCTGTTGGGTTTCAAATTTGCAATACTGAATCAGCTGACTCTACATTGTTCTTGGCATAAGAAACCCATTTTTATCTTTAATTCAGTTTTAGTAGCATTAAGTGCATATATGGCAGGGAGATGTGTCTGTAACTGGATTTATAGGTTCTTGAGAATAAAACACACAGATGTTTGAAGAATGTAAAAGGCAGATTGTAATCTTGAAACAGCTTGGGTTGAAGAGGAGCCAAATGCATACAGGACTGTGTCATCTGGAAAGTGATGTTTTAATCCTGTGTTGGAGATATGATAATATTTATAGTGTAAATATCATATTGGTCCGGAAATAGGACAGGGTGTTTTTTCCTTGAAAAAAGTCTGAAAAATTGGAGTTGTCTTAATCGGGGTCTAGACTTTCAGCCGTTCTAGTTGCAGAACATAAAGGACGTTACCTGTTTCAACAGCCAATAGAGAAGTCAGCCATAAACTATAGAAATAAAATTATTCATTATTCATTATTCATCTTTAAAAAGCTGAGTTTTAGAAGGAGCCAAGCACCTGAAAGCACGGTAACGTTATATGGTGGAGAGAGATAAATAGTGACTGAAGAGAGAGAGCTCAGCAATGTTAGAACAAAGCAGTGACTCAGAGAAATAAAACATATTTTTGCCGATTTTTCACTAGAAGTGTAACTCTAGCAAGCATCTCACTATCCCTAACCCTATCCACATTCATATATGGACGAAACAAATGATAGATCCAGCTAAAAAAAAAGATATTGAAAATATTTAATTCAAAAGATGTTAAACTGCCTACATTGTTTTATTCAATGTGTTTTTATTAGAATAATTTTCAAATACAATTATTTTTCATTATGGAGAAAAAGGGAAGGGGGGTCGTCTAATAATCAGGGTTGTCTTATATGTCGACCACTACGGTAGTAAAGGACCCAGCACAGACCCTTGTGGTACCCCATATTACCGCAAGGGAAGTTATTTTGAGACCATCAGTACATATCGCCTGTCTACAAATATGCATTAAAGCAAAGACATTCAAACCAAGACAGTGTAGCGTGTTAAGTAAAATGCTACGGTCTACAGTGAAAACAACAGAATATCAGCTGATATATCGTTGTCTGATTTCTTAAACTGAACTATAGGCATGGGCCTCAAACCTCCTGTCTCAGTTGGGCTATGTTTGTAGTAAAGTGTAAGTGTAATGTTATTTTAGCAGTGTAAAGACACTGTAGCATTAGAGAGCCACATTAACTTTTTATTCAAAGTCAGTCCTCCATTTCATTGTGCTGGTTTGCAATAGGCCAATCGCAACGTCCTGTTTATCATTTAGTTCTATTTCCTGCCTTTTTTATAAACTTTTTATTTATCCGCAGAGAGCACAAAGGCTTTTTTCTGCACCGCACCTATTCAATGCTAAGGCAACTATAGGTCTTTTCTGTCAGCCACTGTGTTAACTACTTCTTTTTATGGTGAAGCATTTTCAACCAACAGCCTCTCAGTCGCAAGCCCCATCCAGCCTGTTCTTGCCACTAACTCGCTGCATTATGTTTAAAATGTCATTTTTTGCATGAGAATAATTTAAGAGCCTCAGATAGCAGCAGCTAAAGTCTTTGGTAGTGTTTTTTTTTGCTAACAGCACTGTAAAATACAAAGGCCATTCTTTGTCTTGTCAGCATTAGTTGTTACATTATGCAATACATTTAAAAAAAAAAAAAAGAGCAGATTACGTAAAGAATTATCAGGAAAATTACAGTTTAATTGCCGAAAGTAGGCAGGCAATGCAGGTTCATTGACTTCATGAAGGGAAAGCCTGAGGCATTCATTTTAAATGTGTATTTGTGTCACGTATCACAGCTAGACATTTTCCACAGCAGCATAGTCTCAGGAGCTTCTCCTTTTGATTTTCCTCTCTCGTGTTTCTCATTTCGGAACATGGAATCCTTCCTCTCCCAGACAAATATTCTCCATCAAATTGAAATGAGTTTATATTTTATGATATGTATGCAGAACGTACAAAGCACTCGTGGTGCCAGACAGTACACTGTAAAGAGGCCAAGGGATTCTGGTGGATTAAAAATGATCCTCTTAGAGAGCCGCCAAGGCCTCGTGTTTGATTCGACAAGCGTTGCATGCAGAAACACCCATTCTAAAATGTAAAAGAACGGCTTGTTATCTCACATTTCCCAGGCTAACTCATTTGCAGTAAAAAGGTGCTCCTTGAAAATAAAACCAGTGTGGTTAAGTTTTGTGAGATTTTTTGTCGCCAAAATGTGATATAAAATCTCAGCTGATATCCACTATTCATTTGTTGCATCAAATTCAGACCTCTGCCAGCTAAAGCAATCGGTCTTATGTAACCAATATAATCTGATTTATAATATCTGATTACAGTTAATTTCCTTGATTACAAGGAAATGTCTTCAGATTTAATTCTGGATATAAATGAATTATGTAACATACTGTAACCTAGTTAAACCTGCACTTGTGACTAAACTCTGACCAAAATAAACCGTTTCATTATTAGAAATAAAAACCAAATGCTAAAATCAAATTTTTTGCTTTCTGTTTTCATAGAACTTCTCTTCTAGAAATTGGCATTATTGTACATACTGTCAATACCAAGAATGCTTGTTAATATTGTATGGGAGGCCAGCCTTAGTGTCCCAATGAGAATCCCCTGTAAAACCTAGCTGCTTCCTTGAGCCAGTGGCTGAGATGCTGCAGTTAGAGATGAGGCCAGCTGAAGCCAGAAGCCAGACTCTCACACACTGACACACCAAGAAACACTGCTCTGAAGTAAAGCTACAGTACTGGGCATGGGCAGATTGGGAATACTGTGAGAGAAGCGGGCCAGCACTGGTGTAAGATTAGAGCCAGAGTCTCTGTGGTCACCATCAGTGAAAACTGCACACGTTTGTCTCAGCAGTGTTGATGCACAGATGTATTTATGGATGCCACAATTTCAAAGTGCATAGTAACTCAATGTCACACTCAAAAGAAAATTACCTCTAACACCACATCTTTAAATAGACATTAGCGTTAACACTGTTATACCAATTGATTCTTTGCTAAAATGGCAGGTTCATTACAGCTGCCCAGAGCCCCCAATCTATCTATCGTCTATCTATATCTGTTGATTCATTTTCTGTTGAATAATCAATTACTTGATAATCGTTTCATCACATACATAATGTACAGAATGAGAATTTATTTTAGTTGTGATTTAAAGAAGAAGCACTTTTATTTCAGTCATCCCTCAATGGGTAAATCTGACAACATTTTTGTTGTTACATCACACACTGGCCTTAAAAACACACACACACCCCATGGAGATGCATTAACAGAGAGGTGTCTGAGTGAAGAGACTGCCATTTGGGGTTTAGCGCCGGCAGTGCACATAAGGTGTACTGGCACCTCTCCAGCTACCAGATGTATTCCGCTAATTCCGACCCTCCCATCCAGAATATAATATCTCCACATTCATAGTTCCCAGAGGATGAATCCTACTGACTTTGTTGATCCGCTGACTTTGCCTCAGTTCTGCTTTTTAGTGAAATGTCTCAAAAACTATGAGATGGATTACTGTGAAATTTGAGAAAAATATTTATGTTCCCCTCAGGATGAATTAGAAAAACTTTGATGATCTTTTAACTTTTAATCCAGTGACATCATCAGGTCCGATTTCTAATTTGTCAAATACTAATTTGGTTTATGACCAAATACTTGAAAAGTTAATGCCATTCTCATCGGTCACAGCTGTACTTTGTCTTTAATGCTAATTAACAGATCTCACCATCTTCTCAATGACGATTCTTTACCTGAATACATTTGATTTGACTTGTTTGCTCTACTCCTGGCTGGTTTTCTGTGGCGGCTAATTACCGGTCATCAAACATACGTGGTTTCATCCCACAATGCAAATGCAGGCATTTGTTTTCATTCTTTTCTCTCACATCCGTCCCCTGGCGATCGTGCCATGTTAATTCAATTCAATTCCATTCAATTCAATTTTATTTATAGTATCAATTCATAACAAGAGTTATCTCAAGATACTTTACAGATAGACCACACTCCAGAAGAGCAGGGTTATATGAAGCTCAGCAGTGCTGTACCCTGGCGGGGTTCCAGTGTTTGCTTGCCCCGCAATGGGTCAGCAGGGTCACTCATCCAAAAAAGCTTTAGTCACAAAGCAAGAAATATCAGGCTTTGCTTAAGCCGCAGTGACTCACAGACATCTTCCTAAATGAGAAAGCAGGGAAGAATGCAGAAATAAAAGATACCAATTGTAAGAGAAAATAGAATGGGTTATTCAGAGATGCCAAAAAAAAACTTTAAATGTTATGCTTTTGACTGTTGTTAATTGTTTTGTAAATGTGTATAATCTCATTTAGCATTTTGATGTCTTTTTAATAGATATTTCAGAATTAGGTGTTAAATAGATATTGGCTTATGGATGAAGAGGTGACTGAACTGTGGTGGCTTGATGGTACAGGAGATGCTGTCTGACTAGACTTGGTAAGCCCCGCCCACTCTGCCGGCGATTTGATGTTGCCCTGCAGCTCGGTCTGGAAACCTGCATGTTTAGTTCTCCTGCTTCAGTTCAAAATGTTAGGGGAACCAATCCCAAACTGGCTTATTTACCTGGCACGCTATTGGCGGGTTTAACACGATGACAACAGAGAGGCGACCAAGCAGCTTCTTGTTTACATTCAACATCGCGGCTACCGAACGCCACCGAAGCGCAGCAAACCCGTCGATGCCGCTGTTGCTGCTACGTTACCCGGATCATTGCTCTGATTGGTTGAAGGACTGTCCAATTGCGTACAGAGTCATTTGAACTCTGCCCGTTGGTCCCGCCTCTTGTGCAGAGAAAATACAGAGCGGACTCCCCAGACCAACGGTCACTCTCAAATCTACTGAGCTTGGCTCGGTCTGGTGATACTTTAAGCATGAAGCCGGACTATTCAAAATTGTACAAGTATGAATCCTTAAATCCTGGTCTCTGATGTCCACAACTTTAAACTGCTTCTGGATCCCAGGGAACTGCTGGTTTTGGGAAAAACTAAGAAATTTCTCTGCTGAAGAGGAGCACTTACATTGAGGTGCCATTGTTTTAGGTACACGCTGTAACGCAGTCCAATACAATAGCCCAATTGTAATTGCATTACAGCTGAAATGATTAGTAAATTATTTGATCTGCTGATAAATAGAAAATATAAATAATAAAATTATAACAAACAAAAAGAGATGAAAACTTAAGTAAATATATTACCCATAGGTTAAAATGAAAGATATTTTTTAAGAATATTTTTTGAAAATGTTGTTAAAGGATTGTATGTTTTATTTATTAATTGGTATTTTTCTTGTACATTTCTGTACCTGCTAGGAGCAAATATTGTATTTTGAAAAACATATTTTTAAAAGATAATTGTTTTGTACATTTAGAATCTACGGTGATCTAATCTCATAATCACATGACATCAAGGAACGTGTATATAAGGAAACCAAGATAAAAAAACTGTTAGACATTGTGATGCATGAATAAAATAAGATAATATACAGCCACAACAAAAACATCAATAAACCTAGAAGGGCACTTTGGAGTGTGTAGACCTCCACCAAGGCAATGCCCTGTCTCACAATGTTAACAAAAGTGATAAATAATTTGTGTATACGCCCCATGAATCGGATCCAGTCCAAAATTGAATTGTTTCTTCCTTGGCCCATGCTACATCCTGCCACCAAGTTTTATTAAAAGTGGGCCAGTAGTTTTACAAATAAACCACACTCCTTATTACCTCCTTGGCTAAAGTAATAAGCTAATGTTATACAAACTGGAAGATGTATTTTTCTATGACAAGTCTCTTAGTATAAAACCTTCTATGAAATGAAACAAAAACTCCCTGGATGTATACAGTGAGTGTTTTGCTTCCTGCCACAGGTTAAAGCAGTCAAACAAAAAAGGTATGCTTAGTACCTCAGTGTCTGTACGTGCTTTACAACGTCAATGAACTGCAAGTGTCACTGTCGACCAGTAATATGTATTTTGTCTGCATGTGTTACAATAGCTGCAACATAACGCCCGCTGCACCAAGAATGCTTTTTCAACACTCATTTTTAAACAAGTACCAAGTGCACACTGACCTCAGAGACACATGCTTTATTGTTACACAGTCATGTGTCCCTGAATAGCAGCAATGTTACAGGGAAGACAGGTTTTACAGTGTGGACTCACAATCTGCCTTTTTCTCCGTCTTTCTTTTTCTCACACACACACACAAATCGTTTGTGGCACTAACTTTGTGGGGACCTGTCATTGACTTAATGCATTCCCTAGCCCCTAACCTTAACCCTTACAACTAAATGCCTTACCTTAACCCTTACCCTCAGCCTAATCATAACCTAAGTGTAATCCACAAAGCTGTCGGGACCCTACAAGTATACTGGATTCCTGGTTTTTGGACCACACACACACACACACACACACGTCAAGTAAGTGCTTTAGACCCTTGGCCTTAAACATTGTTATATAACCTGTCCTTGCATTGTGTCTTCTCGGCCCAATCGAGCATTGAAAATGGACTTCAGTCTTGTTATGTAATCGCTCTCTATGTGATTTCAACCTCTCCTCTGTATTCAGCAGGCAAGTCACAGCCTTTATATTATAAATAGTTTGCTTTTCATATTATGGTAAAATGACATTTTACGCCTCATTTTCGTTAAATACATCAACAGTTTAAATGTTAGTGTTTGTTAGCTAATGTAAGATTAATGGGAACTTATTATAGGCTGATAGTTATGAAGATAAGATGTTAAGGTTATAATTTATAAATGCCAGTTGTCTTTATAGATATTCTGTAGACAGTTTAACAAAGGTTAGAAGAAATACTTGAGAAACTTCTGTAACATATCATGAACTTTATATTTTTATCAGTTGTATTTTTGGTGACTCTTTAACTTTTCCCCTTTAACCATCATCAGGTCAACGTGATAAATTGTCCAATACTTTGGTTGATGACCAACAACCTGCAAAACTAAAGACATGTACCATCAGCCTCAGCTGTACCTTGTGTTTAGGGCTAATTAGTGCCATGTTTGTACACTAGCGCGCTAAACTACTGTAAGTTGGTGAACATGGTCAACTTTATACCCGGTTAGCATCAACATCTTGGTATTGTCACTGTGAGCATGTTAGCATGCATGAGTTTAGCAGTTAGTTCAAAGCACATCTGTGCCTACAAACAGCTGCTATGGCTGTAGAAGTCTGAGTTAGTTTACTTAGTTACGTCCAATGTTATATTCACCAGTGGTACTAACATAAGCATAACTAAAGACAACATCCACACAATTATAAACCACTGAGAAAAAGATTAGCTTTATATATCTGGTTATCGTTATCACTCCCACATGCTGTCCCATGACAACCCACCACAAAAACATATGAGGTCAGAGCCCAGCGTTTACACTGTGATGAAATTCTAATAACCCTTTCTTAATGTAATACATAAGCGCCTGTCCCTGAAACATACATTACATTAAACAGGTCCACATGGTCTCCACGGCGGTCTTCCATAGCTGCCATTTATTGATTTGATGTCTTTTCATATGACTTGGGCAGCGGCCTTATCAATTGTTCTAATGAGGCTCTTATCCAGCATTCTGGCCTTGTCTGCATTTCTGGTGTTGCAGAGACACAGAGACTTTTCACTGCACCTTGGCAATACTTGCGTGGCTCTAAGTGCTTGTGCTGAATTTTGCTGCTGTAGGGGGAATTTATGTGTTTGTGACTGCACTGGAGCCACAGAGGAGAACAGATAGGTGTCATCTGAGTGGCCTAACACACAGAGCTGTCTATTTCCCTTTGTAATTAGCTACAGCAATATAGGATCCCACTGCAGAAGACGCAAGACACCATGAAAACAATTTTTAATGTTTTGTATGAGGACAATCAGCTGGGCAACTTTTGCAATGCATTCCCTTTTCTTTGACATACATTTGAACTGTTTTATGTTACTATTAGACAAGTCATTTGGGGTGACATGCTAATGTTTTCCATTTTCATTTTTTAGAGGTGTACATTGGTGCAAATGAAACTCCTACATTATATATTTGAATTGTATCTATTGACAGAACTTCATAAAAAAAAAAAATTAACGCAAGCTACAGCTCAAACAAATGGTCGATTGATAGACAAAAAAATAATCTATAAAAATGAGCTGTAACAGACAGCGTCTGGCTTTACGTTTTACCATTTCTTTAACTGTTGGTATTGGTAGTGGTAGAAGAACTACTCAAAACCGTTTAACAATTCATAGTAAAACTATTGATAGCGCACAGTCCTGAATTCAGATGTTTACTTCAAGTACGATCACGAAGAATTGCATTAATGTCAGTTAATTTGCAGTTAAACAGTTTTTTTATCTATTCTAAATGTCCCTTGATTTCTTTTCGTCACATTATTTCTTCTCATTTTAATGCTCTTATTAACACGACAATTGGTTTGCTTTGTGCAAATGTTTTTTATTGCAGCATTTAGCATATTGTAGTGTTTAATACCCCCACCCCAGCATTTAGCGTATTGTACTGTTCAAGACCCCCACTCTCCACCCCCACCATATAGTCTACTGTAGTGTTCAACATTAACATTCTCTCTTAGAACAAATAATCTCTCACACAATATAACACTGTCCATCAATAAAAGTGGGAAAGAAATCAGGGATGAGCGAGTACAGCATTATCTG
>NC_045745.1:6928361-6928488 GCF_008692095.1 Etheostoma spectabile | reverse complement strand
CCACATAAATTATCTGTATCCGTATCTATACTCGGACTGGGCGGGGCCTAACCCAGAAGTGGGTCGGGTTGTTTTGAAATAGGCGGGGCTTTAACCGGTTTGTTATTTTAAGCTTGCAATTGATATG
>NC_045745.1:6927397-6928351 GCF_008692095.1 Etheostoma spectabile | reverse complement strand
TTGATCAGAAATTGTTATATTTATTGCTAATTAGAAAACTATTTCCATCACAGCATCAGCTTCAGATAAATGGTGTTGTCATGGTAACAAACAAACTATATACAGTTTTGCAACAATAAATACATCAATGCGGTTGCAATTATTATGGAAAATGTAATGAACAAGAGTTTTCATACTCAATAATATAACTTTCTTTTTTTAACTTTTAATTTTTCTGTGATCTTTTTTTCACACCAGGTATGTGTGAGTGTGTGTGTCTGTGAGTAAGAGATACAGAGAGAGAAAGAGAGAGAGACAAACAAAGAGAGAGAGAGAGAAGAGAGAGAAGAGAGAGAGAGAGAGATACAAAGAGAGAGAGGGGGGGTTGGAATGTGTTTGTGTGTGTATCTTAATTTGTAATATTATTCATTTATACCGTTACTGCCTTTCATTTTTTTTTATAAAACACAGCAAGAAAGTTTCAAACACTCAAAAAAACTGGTTAGAGCAGCAGGCAGTTTAAAAAAAAAAAACGGCAGAGATGCAACCCGAGTCGCATTCTACCAACACCATGTCTGAACAAACCCCACATTACCAGAAGTCTCCTGGTTACTAAGCAACAAACCTCACGTTACCAGAAGTCTCCTGGTTACTAAGCAACAAACCCCACGTTACCAGAAGTCTCCTGGTTACTAAGCAACAAACCCCACGGTTACCAGAAGTCTCCTGGTTACGAGGTACCAGTTCAAACCGAAGTATAAAACAAACCTGAAGCTGAAGAAACCCTAAACGTTAACGGGAAAGCCCCGCGGACCTGAGGGAGAGGGAGAGAGCTGGTCACTTCTCCGTGTCCTGTGTGCGAGTGAGCGGAGCGGCACACAGCAACACAAGGAATCTGTGTGTAGGGGGGCGCTGGAACTAGCCTATCACAGAATAGTGTAGGGAGGGGCGCTGGGACTAGCCTATCACAGAATA
>NC_045745.1:6911679-6927372 GCF_008692095.1 Etheostoma spectabile | reverse complement strand
GTCACAGATAGTGTAGGGAGGGGCGCTGGGACTAGCCTATACCAGAATAGTGTAGGGGAGGGCGCTGGGACTAGCTATCACGAATAGTGTGGGGAGGGGCGCGGGACTAGCCTATCACAGAATAGTGTAGGAGGGGCCTGGGACTAGACCTATCACAGAATAGTGTAGGGGAGGGCGCTGGGACTAGCCTACCAGAATGTGTAGGGAGGGGCGCTGGGACTAGCCTATCACAGAATAGTGTAGGGGAGGGGCGCTGGGACAGGCTATCACAGAAACGGAGACACTGTCAATGGAGCCTTTTATTCAATCCGAGCACAGATATAGGCTCGTTGGAGATGAGCCAGGTCTGCGCAGAATTGATCACCGGCGATCGGCGCCCGTTGCATGTGGGTAGATTTGTGTCCGATTGATCCCGACTTGCCTGACGTCATGCACACGGGCAACGGAAATCTCATGAGAGCAAGGTGGCGCAGTTAGAGACCGGCGGCACAGTTGCTTTTCACCGACTGCAAGAGCCAGGCGGACCCAGGCGGACCAAGAGCATGCTGGGAAACGCCGGCTTCTCAGCGGATTTAAAATCGATTGGTTTACAACATGACGTTTATATAAACTTTTTATCGTTTTTGAATCGGAGGGATTTTAATTGCTATTTGTCTGATTTAAAGACTTATCTGTACAGAACACATGTTGTGGCTGATAGTTAAGTTTAGAAGTCAGAGAGACTAAATCTGATCAGATCACAGATCATCTACAGTGTGTTGTTAATTAAAATCAGCAACAGATCGCATGTAGAGCTCTGAGATCTACTCTCATAATCAAAAACAACTGGAGACTGGGTACCAGTTGATATGGGGTCTGATTAATTTTATTAAATCGGAATCGCACCACAGTGTTTTGTTCACTTCTGTCCAGCCGAAGGCGGCTGGAATCGGCTGGAAACTGTCCGACTTTACGCAGCTTGTTGTCCCCGCCCCCGTGCCCCGCTGCTCTCGTCACTTTACAGGCGAGGCGCAGTTCATCCCAACGAGCCTACTGACTCGCATTACTCGTATAATACTTGTACTCTGCAAAGTGCTTTATCCGTACGGATACTCGTTTCAGCCGAGTACTTGGCTCATCTGGAAAAAATACTTTGAGGGGGGGGGGGGGGATATCAGCATCAGCTGTGTGCTTGGACATCAAGTGGTATTTCAGACTGGACGTGCTGCAATGATATGTTGATGATGATGAGGATGATGATGATGGGTTCCTCAGATCCCTTTGGTCTATCAAGGAACATTGGTAACTTTAAAATGAAACTTTCCATCCAGAATCTCATCAGCGTCCATGTCGGCGGTCTGGCGTTGCCATCCACTCAGAACGGAACGTTACTACTCTTGGCCGCCTCGCGAGCCCAAACGGTGTGTGGTGTGTGTGTGGTGTGTGTGTGTGTGTGTGTGTGTGTGTTGTTGTTTTATTCCAGTCTACTAGATCTGGTGGGTGTTTAGTTTTCTAACGCCACTAGTTGTTTAGTCGCCACAGCGTTTGCTATGCCAAAAAGAATGTTAATCTCGCGACAAATTGATGCCGTTAAAATGGGTTTGCGTTAACGCCGTTAATAACGCGTTAATGACAGCACATCATTTGTTCGTAAAGTCTGCGAATACAGCAATTACAGCAACATGTTTCCCAGAAGTCAAAACATTTTATCTTCAGATCTTTTGGCTAAAAGGATCCCAACTATAGATCTTAAACATGTTCTCTTTTTTGGGGGCATAAACAGCACTGTTATGACTCTTATTAATAATCTTATTAATGAGTTCAAATGTACAACACAGAACATTTTCTCATGATAGCTGTCTTTCTTTTCACACAGTACTGAGTACAAGGCTTACAGAGATGTGAAGCCAGCGAAGTGATCCGGGGCAAGTCCCAGACTGCCCCAGCTGAGAGGCCCCGTCTAGAGACCAGCTACAGTGCTACCTTAAGGGCCAAGCTCCTCTGCGACTGTGACAACAAGGCCGTGGATAGGAGGAGGATACGCAGTTTGTACAGCGAGCCTTACATAGACCCATCAACCAAGTGAGAATGCAATTTTCTAACTTTGGGTTTGGTTAACATGAGTTTAAAAGAGTGGGTAGCTTAAAGAAAATCTTAACGTGAAATTATTGCCATGCTCATCCCATTGTACAGCACAGTTGTAGAAATGACTAGCCAGAATTTGAAGCATTCAGCTCAGGAATCTCATTTCCGCCGTTCGACATCTTTAGGTTGACAGGTTAGTGTCCTCCGCTCTAAACCCAAAGGCCTGGAGCCTGGGCGGCAGGCAGAGGCAAGCCAGTGAAGAAAGCCAAAGATAAGCAGAGCGCCGCGCTGAGGGGACCAAGAAGACAACCTTGGAGAACCAGCGAGAAAACGGCCAGCAGCAGGGGACAAGGAGAAAAGTAAAGAGTAAACAACAAACTGGTGAGGCAAAAGAGTAAAAATCATTTAGCACTACTTTTTCATTTATACTTATTTTTGGGGGAAATACAAACACAGAGGCTGCAAAATCAATTAAGGTTCTCTCCCTTTTCTCATCTTACTTCTTTCTGTTCTTTCCCTCGTTCCCCTACAGTCTCTTTCTTCTTCTTCGGCTTTGTTCAGTCTCCCAGTATCCAATAATTTTCTCTCGTCTCTTTCACACCTCTCGGCTACGTTTGTACAAATAATATAATAATAATAATAATAATATAATAAGATAAAATGTCGGGGTTTAGACAGACATGTCATTGCTCCTCTCACCTCATACTATATAGATTGCTATACTAATGATGGGCAGAAGCATCCTATCCTCGCATTTGATTGCCACCCACCACCCACTTGCTGCCCCATCTTCAGGTTGCCATGGCTACAGGCTGCCTGGCTAGGCAACGGATGGTCGTTGCATGGGCCACCAACAAGCAATTGACAGGTTGGCTTCATCAACTGTGCAGATTGCCTTGTGTTGTTTATCAAGGATTTATTTTAATAGTTTTTATTGGAGAAAAGATAATAAATTTGCATTTTGGATATGATTTCTGCTCTTAAATAACTACAAATCTGAAAATCTTTGATAAATGTCCTGCTTGGTAAGTCAGACTGTCTGATTCAAGGCTTGTTTTGTACCTGCTCTGTCCTCTCTGCAACGTCTGTGTCATGGTAGAGCTCGCAGGGTCAACATCTGTTTGGCAACAACAACGCTTTGGTCAATGGGATTTTATACCGATGTCGCCTTTGAACTGAACTTTGTTGTAGGCTGCACAAATTGTTGTCAACTCATCTGAAGAAAAACACCATTCTCCTGTTTCTTTCATGTGAAGCCCATTTTACATTTGTATCCAAGTTCACTCAAGGCCATTTGTAAAACCAAATTTTTGGAACACACCATCGGGGTCACACTAAAGTGATAAAATAGACAATGCTGTGCGCAGTCATCTTGACATTTCACATTAAAGTAAAAAACTTCTCAGAATCCAAGTCAGTGGAGCGGGAAAGTTGTGTTAAGTGATTCAGGGTGTGTCTGCCAAGCACACAGCTGCGGAGCTGTCGATCTCCAATCACCATATCTCAGCGTAATCACCCAGTGTAGTCTTTATACAAGACCCTTAATCGCTGTGCAAATTTGCAGCAGTATGCAATACAGTAGTATGCACATAACACACACTTCCTTGGCTTTTTTGAAATGCACTCTGCCAAGGGTGACCGTAACCAATATGATTCGACTGCCATGGGGCGATAGACAGCTCTTAATAGCACTTTTCATATAACCTTTAAAGGGGAGCTGTGTGGATGAAGCACAGATTCACGTTTGGATACATCAACAATTTACTGCCATGTGTTACATTTGTTGCAAGGCTACAACGTTTTACCTCATTTTGTTGTAACTAAAAAGTTGATCTTTTATTAACGTTATTTTAACACACATGGCATTAATGGCACAGTGATGTGATAATAAGTGTAACTGCTTGTGTGGACTGCTGTTCATCACTCTCCATTTTTGAGTCCATGCGTTTATTTGTTTTACCAAAATACAAAGTAGGAAAGTATGTTGTTGTGATGAAGTTGGTGTATTTAAAAAAGAAATTTACTTTTGCTTGTCTGCTGGAAGTTCAACATGGTGGTGCTGCGTTTGAGTGTAGGAGGTATCTAGCAAACATACTAAAACAAGTTGTTAAAGCCCCATTTATAAAATTCTGGTTTAACCCAAATTTTCTCGTGAGATGTGTTGAAGGGGAACACATTATTATGCAGGGTTACTATTGGCTGAGGCTGAATTGGGCCTTAGTATCCAGCTGCTTCACTCAGTCTTAGCATACTGCATAGAGAGAGCTTTTTCTTTGGTTTTTATTAGAAGAGCACTGTTCAGTCTTTGTCATGTGTTAAACCATCATGTGCTCCATCCCCGCCCCCCCCCTCCCACACAACACCACACACACACACAACCCACACTAATTTCATTAGCTCTGCTTCTCAGCCTATTCCCTCATTCTGATGGGCGGCTGCACCATCTCATATTCTGCAGTGTCTGAGACAACCATCACCGCTACCACCATCTATCCAAACTGAGCACGGGACCCATCGGGGATGAGGGACAGACTCATGGCATTTTGCAGCTTTGGTTGGGGGACGCTTTGTCAGTAACACGGGAGGGGGCTTGTAGGGGCAGTTAATGGAAAAAGTTGTCAGCACAGCACAACCCTATGCTATCTATGTCATTATAGGGCAAATATAGAGATAAAGTATGGTAAAGAAAGTTGTCTTGGGCAACAACCCAAAAAATTGACTGTGACAGGCTTGTGTGTTCTATCTGCTTGCTCATATTATTTAAACATTACCAATAAATGCAAAAAGCAGAAATAGCGGTGTCTTCTTTGTTTTTTTTGTTAAGAAAAAAAGGTGAAAGATAGTGGTTGCAGGTATCTGTCAGTATTTCTCTCAGTCCAGTCTTGTCCTTGTGAGACATTGAATGAATCCACATGGAAGAGAAGTGTTGCTCTCAACTTTTTTGCGCTTTCTCCAAAATTGCGCCACATTCTGGCATGAGCTCTGACATTCTCTCCAGGCCGGCATGTTGCCCTATGGGAGAACAGAAGAATATATTATTCTTGCATCAGTTTCTAATATATTCGAAGAACGTATCTGAATTATAGAGCAACATGCACTTCAAAGGATGTCCAGAAACCCCTTTCCAGAATAAAAATGCCATGTGCTTTTCTAGCAAAGTATAAAAAAAAAACATTTTATGCAAAATCACCCACAAATGTGTGATATTACATTGCTGAGATTATATGTTCTTTTCATACTTCTGCTGTGTCCAATTGTCATGTGAATGAGTGACATTCTGATTCATTTGAAGGGTTGTGCTAAAACAGTACACACATACACAACTCTGCCAGCCAATCCGAGAATTGGCTGGGTGCAGACTCTAAAGCAACACCTGTGGGGCTGTGCAACTACCAACCCAAGGTAATCAATCACAGAAGCAAAGAAAGGAAGGAAACAGACCACGAGCCAAATGCCACTCATTGCCATCCTACATGCCATAGAGATGTGATTTACTTTGTTCTATGGCTACATCTACACTATTTTGGTTTAAAAACAAATATCTTGCTACGTTTACGCCTCACGTCTGCAATACTCTGGCGTGTCCGGGCCCCAAATGGAGACATTTGGAAACACAGCTGCTCCCACTTGGTTTGAAACTCTGAGGTTCTTTGTCGTCGGCAGAAGCGAAACAGACTTGGAAACACGATGCAGTCAGTCTTAACTGTCAAGCCAGCTTACATACCTTTCAGTAATGCTCTTATTTTTACCATTGATGTATTTCTTTAAAGTATTTTTTCTATTTCTTAACTTTTACATCCATGATTTTGAACGTCAGAGTAATGTCAGACAATCCGTTCCTGTTTACACAAGCACTGCATGCCATAGATGTATTAAAGGAACGGGTACAGCGTTGAGGAGAAGCCCATTCATTCCTATGAGAGTTTCTTAGATGTCAAAATATTTCTGAGCTGTAGGGTGTATTCCTGATTGCGACCCATGAATATGCGCAATTGGTTCCTCCCAGTGGCCTTGCCTGCGAGTTCCCGTTCAGCCCATAGACTTATATTGTGGTGACGTCACAGAATTTAAAAATCACTTTTCTTGGTAAGAAGAGGTTGTTGTTTTTTTCAAATATAAAAAAGTCCATGGATTTTGTTTTGTTTCAAAACACTGCTTAGACATTAAAACGTAGTAGTGTAGATGTAGCCTATGACAGTGGCAGTTTTATTCACCACATTATCTCTGGTCTACTCTCCAGGTCATAGCCCGTCTGGTATTTCTCTTCCATATGGACACTCGAGTAGAGGTGGGGAGGGTGAATGGGGCTGTCTGACTGACTGCTATCACATGCTGCATGTAAGGGGCGTATCTTAAGGAAGGCCCAGGTGTAGCCCAGCCATCTCCACCCATCCTTGAACCTCTGTCAGCCGCTGTGATGCACGCACTCTCATGGTTAAAACAATCTGCATGATTGTTGAATTAACCACCCAGACAGGAGTGTGGAGATTTTCCATTCATTTATGAGGCAGATCACTCATGTTCTGAAGGGGAACTTTGTTATTTTTTAAACTTGTACCCTTCCCCATGTTTAGTGTGACTTGTTGCCAGTATTGAGCAAGAGCCTTAAAACTGCAAACAGGCTGCAATGTAATCCTATGGGGATTTACAAACCATCAGTGTACATCCCTTAAAAGGTCCATGGCATGAAAATGTCACTGAGGTTTTTTAACATAATACGCATTCCTCAGCCTGCCTATGCCCCCCCAGTGGGTAGAAATGGTGATAGTACTAAATGAGCCCTGGGTATCCTGCTCTGGGGACCACTAAGGCTATATAAAGAGACTTCAGATACAGTATTAGGGACACTAAGGTCTAAAGAGACTCAGTACAGTATTAGGGGACCACTAAGGTCTATATAAAGAGACTCAGATACAGTATTAGGGACACTAAGGTCAATAAAGAGAATTCAGATCAGTATTGGACCACTAAGGTCTAAAAGAGACTTCAGGAACAGTATTAGGGGACCACTAAGGTCTATATAAAGAGACTTCAGATACAGTATAGGGGACCACTAAGGTCTATATAAAAGAGACTTCAGATACAGTATTAGGGGACCACTAAGGACTATATTAAAGAGACTTCAGATACAGTAGGGGACCACTAAGGATATATAAAAACATCCAAAGAGCACCATGTCATGGGGACTCTAAAAGAGCTATTTTTGCCACAGACGGCTGAGATTGGTATTATAAGAGTCTGACTTTGATGCCCTTGGAGTCATTTTAGGGTTTTGTCTACATTGTGAAGGTGGCTCTAACTTGGTGCCTCGTTGCAGGTTACTAACTAAACTCAGCTCACCTGTGTCTCGTTTTTTTTAACCTTTTGCTTGATTTGGTCTGTTGTTACTCCAGTCTTAATCAGAGAAGTCTTCTTTGAAATCGAAGACATAAGAAATAAGCAATGATGGAAATCTGGTGAGTTGGAGAGAGGCGTGCCAGAGTTTGTTGCATTGATGTACGTATCTTGGAGTTACGTAAAATATTTCCAGGGTTATGGCTTAATATTTAGATGCTTTCGACAATGTGGATGAGACAGGTCACTGCCGCAAGATTTAGACGAGACGTCTCCTGAGCAAGACTTAGAATAACGAAACGGACGGATCAAGTAAAAGGTACAGAAAGTTGTATTTCACTGCTGGAATCTTTCCAATGTAGTCAGACATAAAACAATCATACTCTGTCAGTGGAAAAAAAAACAACTTATAGTGGACCTACACATTGATTGTGCGTAATTGCCCCATAGGATTACATTGCAGCGCGGTTACAGTGCAAACTGCAGCGCTTCGGTTAATACTGAGCCATTTCAAAGATTGTTATCCTTATTAGTCACTTAGACACAATGAATGAAAACAGGATTAGTAAAAACAGCGAAGTTCCCTTTATAATTGCAGCACTTACATCTTAGCTTTTTGTCACTGAGTAGAAGTTTTATACTATGTTTTAAAAAAGAAAATTCTTGATTCCATATCTGTCTCAAAGATGCTGACCACTGTTTTCTGTTGGACCTGCAACCTGATGTTGTATTAATCATTTGTCCCGATGTGAGTGTTAGCTTGGATGTAAGATGAGGGTAAGTATGAATGGAATGAGGGAAGCCGCTCTGCTTTGGAAACACGGTTCAAAAAGGAAATGTAAGGTGTGTTAATGATCTTCAGTTAATTTGTACTGCTAATGTATTGATTTGGATTGTTCTATCGTAGCTATTCTTTCACCAGAACACCCCGAGACCCTCATTGCACCATTGACAACTGTAGTTCATAATGTCACGAATGAGGTCAAGTATAGTTTAAACACATGGCTTGAATTGATCTAACAAGCTATCCAATGCGTCATTAGAAATAGACCACAAGCTTTACTTTGCATGTGTGTTCGCACAACACATTGGCATTTATCGTCAAGTTTCAAAATTACATGAGTCACTTATTCTATCATGACTGCATTGAGGCATTTCTACGTAATGGTAAGCAAAACCAGCCCCATACGATAGGTATTTATAGCGTTGTCTCTTGAAACAGAATCCTGATATGGTCCACTGAAATGAGAGGTCACAGGTGCTCAACTAACCAATGACTTGATGATGTTGTTGGCCTTTGAGAAATGCCTCATCGGTGTCTATTTCTGGTCTCCTTCTCTGGTATCGTAACCGTGTGTGCACTCTAGAGATGTAAGGACGAGGTTCTCGGACCCAGTCATCATTCAGGGTGCTGGGAGGAGAGCCACACCACCGCTGGAAAGACCCAAACCTCGGAAGCGCAGCGGAGTCGTACGCTTTGCCTAGATGTCAACCAGATGAGTAGTTCTGCCTGCAGGATGGAGGCCGAGATGTCTTAAACCGACTGATGCTCTGTATTGTATTTAGTATTTGCAACTAGTTGGATTATGAAAAAGTTACACTATCCAAGAGGTCCCATGCATTTGAAAACGCATGTTTGACCAATGGAATTATCACAAAGGTGCTATGTCATTTTCTGGTTTCATGCCTTTGTTTTCAAAGAACATGGCCAATATCATTAGAAATACCCCACAAAAGTGCTTATACTACAATCAAAAGAAACTGTTTTAGTGTAAATAAATGATCATTGCAGATTACCATGCTGTGCTGTAGTTTTGTTGTGGGTCAGTCATTTCAAAAGGGGGTCTGTACAGTGTGAAGGTCTGAAGAGTTCAGCATGTAGCAGAGGCACAGGCTCCCAAAATGTGGATGCAGCGTGATAGGCTACTGGCCTAATACGTTTAGATGCAAACAAGGGGGAAACTGTGCGATAGAAGCATTTTAAGGGATAGTGAAATGATAATGAACTGGGGGCTTGGCATTCAAAAGGATGCAATTCTAGTGCCACTGAACAAGACAAATGATGTATAACAGAACAGATACACATGGGTTGGAGAATCTAGGAAGTCAATATTCTCACATGTTCATAAAGTTACTAGATAAAAATGTTATCAAGAAATAAGGTACAAAGTAAAACATCATCTTACCAGCTGGCTGCCCCATTTGAAGGTGTAGAAAAGGAATGACTGATAAGGAGTGTAGTGTTAAATAAGGTAACCAGTAAACTCAATCAGATAATTAGGTGGAAGCAAAACCAACCAGTGGGTGAAGATGGGGAGGAAAGGATGTGAGGTACAGGAAGGTGGTAGGTGGTTGGAAAGCAAGTGTCAAAAGAAGATAGCAATAGGGATCTTTTAAACATCCGTTTTAAGATTCTAGATTCTACGATACGATTTTCATTTAACAAAGAAACCATGCAAAACTTGAATGTCTTCCTTACTTAAAGGAGTGTGTTTGGCTAATTGTTCCTGTTACTTGGAGTTTGGGCCTCGCTGTGCAGAACGATGTGTGTGAATGTGTGATTGTGGGAGTTTGTTTTTCACATTAATCTGCTGAAGGGGGAAAGTGTCTCTGTGCTCACCTTAAAGCTTGCGGCGTAACTTTTTATATTGACGAATGGTTGTTACATTCAGGTCATTGCCAAATGAAGAGAGTCCAGTTTTTTAATCCCTGTTTTCTCTGTTGAGGGGGGGGGGGGGAGGGGCATGTATCATGTGGATGCGCCATAATGTTGTTGTCATTTCTTACAATTCCTCATGGTGGAGACAGAAACTATAGCTTTAATTCTTTTTGTGACATTCATAACAGTTTGGGAGCCTGCGTGCAGCTTTCACAGGTGTGATGTGGAAAGATCCAGTGCACAATATAATGAGAATGGAATGCTAGGTGAAGTAGGAAAGGTTAATTGAATCTTTCTGAGAAACCATAAATATATGCCGAAAAATGTCAGAAAAAAGGGAACGCTCTGTTACTATTTAATCTACGTGGTGGACCATCTGAGTTGAAAAGGGATAAGAATAGGAGGTTTAACCATACTTCTGTAGCCTGTGAATAAATCTGATCTGCTACATTGATATAGATCATTCTTGTTGTAAACCGTCCATCATCAGAGGTGCCTTAAAGGAGGTTCCAGTCTATCCATCACGTAGCTCTGTTGTCGTGATGGGGAGGTCTGTCAGTAGAGAAAAAACTAACCAACGGTGCTGTCTACACTGTGGTATCCTCCTGCTAGAGGTAGCACCCAACAGGCTTAACAGGAGTGCCTGTTTTATGCCTCTAAACATGCTGTCACAAATGTCATTACAAGTGTGTACCCATGTGCAGTGATTCCCTGAGTGAACACGGAACGGACTTGTGGAGATGGGACAGAAAGGCATAAAAGTTGTGTTAATTCGCGTGTGTTAGTTCTGTGTTGATACTGCAGGAGGCTTCAGGACGTCTACCAACTACAATACGAAAAGAGATACAAACTATTTTCAAAGTAAGTGATGTAGTACAACTAGTAGGAGACAAGTTATATTTGAGGTAAGTTTTTTTTTTTTATCATTAAATTGACCCTACATATTTTTATTTTACTCTCTTACCCTTACCCCTAGCCTTTGCCCTTGAAAACCAAGGGGTAAGGGCTGGGGGGGAAAAAACCCCCTTATGAAATGGGACACACTTGGTTACATCTCCATAAAGAGAGGTCACAAACTTCCAAGAGGCCGTCTTGTCTATGTCAATGGCATGGATTTTGACAACAGTGTCATATAAATGTATATATTTCATATTATTCATGTTCACTTGGTGGTGCAGAGGCCGATGTTATCTGTGTAGTACTTAAGTCTGGTTTGCAATACACTGTGTACCAAAACACATGGTGTGTTGTATATCTGTTCAGTTTATCACCGGTTTGAATGCATTGAGGTTCAAAAAAACTTTCTTTGTTAACAAAAATCTGTCTTTATTGCCATAAATTAAACATAACAGGCAAACCATTACATAAATATATATTACAGAACCATTTCACTATTAGAACATAACTAACATGTCACACACATAAAAAGCTTAAAATGTGTAAAACTAAAAAAAAGACACAGACCACAAAACAAACAAATAACACCAGCTGTTCTGACTATTCCAGGACCGTCTGATGCCTGTTGGCCCGTACCTGATCCTGAACTAAATTCTCTGCTAATGGTTAAAACTGTAGACTGCATGGAGTCCATTCAAGGCAGAGAAATGCGGGGACTGTTTTGTAATCATCAAAGTCGTCGGCAAGTAGTGCTAGCATAGCAAGCTAGCGATTTTTAAATGTTTCAAATAAGAACATGGTTACAGTATAAATGTACAGAACTGTGTAGAGCACAAACAAGATTTGTGTAATTTTAAATAAATTTAAGCCAAAACTACTTCCATTATGGGTTATCTGCTCGATCTGGCATCCATTGTTGCCTGTTGCACAATATCTATGGTACCCCTCGGTTCAAGGAAGCTGCTTCCTACCTTGGTTTTAAGGGCTGCATAAGATTTCATACACTACATATTGAACCAATCCATAAATCCATGTTGCATTACCGAGTAAATAAAACAACTTTGATTTCAGGGCCGCTAGGGGTCCCTGTCCTCGGGCAAGGGACTGAGTGCAAATTTATCCATTGCACTAGAAACCTTTGTGGCTCCCTGGCTCATATTGTTCATGGCAGCGTGGTGCAAGTATGTAATATTAGAATTTATAATTTTGTATATAGCACAAACATTTGTTAAAGCTCATGTCTATGAGGCCTCTGGTACATGGTGGGCGATCAAGGGACTTGTGTCGGGTAAACCTGTGCATTGAGGAGTGTCCGATAGTTCGTATACTTTTTTAAAAAACACGTTGGAGGAAAAGGAAGGCAATGGATTACCTACTTTCTTATAAAGCACAAGAGCATTTTTCAAAGTGATTTTGGCAAGCTTTTTAGATGTCTCATTAGAGGTGCTCATGTTCATTTTACTTAGAGTCCAGCATGTAGGGGAAGAGAAGATGTTTCCTTGTTACAGGTTACTACTATTCCTCAGACGGGCTCCCTTCATTAGTGCTGTTATCTTCTTAGCAAACTGTAAATGATCGGGTAGGTTACATGTACCCAGAAAATCACAGCTAAGTTATGTTTTTGTCACAACCTGCGTTGGCGCTGAAGAGTTCTGGATTTGTGCAATCATAATTCCAATGTGATGGAGACGTGGTTGTCTTGACAGTGCTGGGGGAGGGGAGGCACACTCAACATCTGTCAACTTAACCAGCAAGTCAGCCATCTTGTGTAGAGTGGACCACCATGGATTCTGTTGGTGGTAAGAAAGAGAAAGACTGTGAAAAGACCAGTGAAAGATCATTCCAAAGCTATATATTATAATACATATACAATACATATATACATTTCTATATATATATATGTGGGACTTCAGATCTTACAGTAAAAACATCCATAGTGGAGGAAGTTATAAAGCAAAACACACTATAACAACACTTACAAGCAAAAATCTTGAATTTAAAATGTCAATAAGTAAACTTATGGTAGTATTGACAAAATAAACTGTACGTATGAAAAGTAACCACACTTTATTTACAGTAACAGAATAACTGTAAAAAAATAACTAACACCAAACTAAAAAAACATACATTAACTGTCTACACTTTATCTTAGATTGCATAAATGACATAGAATGTCCAGGAAATTTATAATATATTATTAGGAAATAATGAACCTGTAAAAAAGTGTAACCGCTCATTCAACTACTCGATGTAGGGTAACGCTTATTTGCAATACATTCAATTGCAACAATTCATTCCATTCATCACAGTGACATGTGACTGAGATCTTCTACAGTCCCTAGACAGCGTGATGGCACGCTCACATCTGAGGATACTATCCACACAGCCAGTGCTGGGAGGAGGAAGGTCCTGAGCGCTCTATGAAACACAATGAGGAGGTTTTTAATTAGTAAGGAACTGTGCGAGGAGAAAAGCCTTTGAGATCACTGTATATCTGTGCGCACACACACAACACACACACACACACACCACAAGCGTAAAGATAATAAATGACTGTGTCTCCGAGCACCACGACACTGGTACATACAGTACAGGAAGGATGGTAAGGAAGAGAAGGAAGAAAGAGGAAGGATGTGGAGACACAGATCATGTTGCAGCTGTCAATGCAGGAGTGTGGCTCGGCTAAATATAGAAGGGAGAGAGGTGGAAAAAACGAATTATCCTACCAGAGATCTCCGACACGGAAAGCCCATTATTGAGTCAGTTTTCCCTAGGACACTGTTTGCGCATGTGGATTGTTGCTAAGTGCAAATGTGTGAATTGTATGTTGTGTGTGTGTGTGTGTGTGTGTGTAGGATGTGTGGTGTGTGTGTGTGTGTGGTGTGGTCGTGTTGGGTGTGGGTGTGTGTAATAAACTGTATTTCAGCCCAGGGGGATCCATATCAAAATTACGAAACATATACAAAACACAAACAAAATAAATAACTAATAAAATAAAGCCCTTCACAATGTCGGTGTCTAGTATACAGACATGTCGCCAATGGTTCCACAATCTGGAGGAGATCTGACAGAACTCAGTCCCCAGGGTCAGCCAAAAAACAGTGATTATGTCACTTTTTGACCAGATACCCTACACATAAATCTACAAATCAGGTTACGTAAACAGAAGAGTAGGCAGGTACCCAAAGGACTACACATATGGCTTGCACAGGAGCTTCTTGGGCTCGCAGCAGCACTCATGCTGGCGTAGGGCCATGGGAAGTTTTCTGATGCGTGCCGTGCTACTAAACGACACCACAAGTAGGCCGTTACAAAGGTGTACATCCGCTCCACAAAGTGAGATTTCACAGGTACAGCGCACATGCTAAAACTGTAACAAAACCCCGAATGTTCGCTGAGCATACAGCTTCCGACGTCGGCCTATAGATATCCGATCAGCGGTGAAAGGTTATTTGCAATAACATGGCCAAATATGTAATCTTAGTGCACACATAAGGCAGTGTCAGACAGATAGAAGTCAGGGGAAGTTGCTCTGTCTGTTTCTTATTCTGAGAACATAATTTCTCTTTTAGCATTGATTTTATGTCAAACTCTCACACCTACTGTGTGCATAACTTAGAAGCTGTTGGAGACAGCACTGTGTGGGCTAAGATGCACCAAATCATCGCATGACAGTAAGGTTGTGTGAAATTAGTAAGTCACCAACCCTACAGCCTGTACCCACATTTCATTTTAAAATCAAAGATAACTCATTAGATCATAATTAAAAAGAAACGGAGACAGAATTCCTCCCCTGGCGAACACCTTGGCACTTGGAACGGGAAAGACATTACATTCCCCCATCGTAATCCATAGGTGATGCCGAGTACCAATACACCCAAGTTGAAGATAAAACAGGACCCCACTTTTCACAATTTTAAAAGAAGCTTATCAGGGATTAACACGATCAAAGCTTAGACGTTAATGAAGATAAGAACATTGTGGAATTTGAGCTATTATTTAGATAAAATTTCTTTAGGGCAAAAATACCAGAACCGTACCATGCTTCCGTTTAAAAACAAATGGTTTCAATAGACAGGACACACTCTCAAGTCTACACAATATAACTGTCTCCAGCACTTTGGACATTAACCTGGCCAGAGCTACGGCCTGTAATGATCGGAGCAGTTCAGCCTCCCACTTATCTTTAATTAACTGGTACCAGCATCAACAGAGAGCGTTAGAATCAGGTAACTCTCACATGAACCAGGTAACCCTGTGGTAGCACATAGGCACACGAGGACACGTTCTTACTGGCAAATTTAAGATGTTCAGCTTGTAACGTCATCCAGGCCCACAGGCTTATTATCTATTAACGTCAAGGATTTGCTTATTGACTCAACAGAAGGGGACAGGCATAAGTCTCATTAAACTCTACATTATTCACGTATAAATAGGATGCTTGGAGATACACAGAGACCCCACCATAAGCTTCAACAGGGTACTATAAATCTCAATCACAGATGTTGACAGCTTTACAGTTCATATCCAAACACAATAAGGCATCTTATCACAGAATAGTGTAGGGGAGGGGCGCTGGGACTAGCCTATCACAGAACGGAGACACTGTCAATGGAGCCTTTTATTCAATCCGAGCACAGATATTAGGCTCGTTGGAGATGAGCCAGGTCTGCGCAGAATTGATCACCGGCGATCGGCGCCCGTTGCATGCTGGGTAGATTTGTGTCCGACTTGATCCC
>NC_045745.1:6911436-6911599 GCF_008692095.1 Etheostoma spectabile | reverse complement strand
AGTTGCTTTTCACCGACTGCAAGAGCCAGGCGGACCCAGGCGGACCAAGAGCATGCTGGGAAACGCCGGCTTCTCAGCGGATTTAAAATCTGATTGGTTTACAACATGACGTTTTATATAAACTTTTTTATCGTTTTTGAATCGGAGGGATTTTAATTGCTAT
>NC_045745.1:6911183-6911305 GCF_008692095.1 Etheostoma spectabile | reverse complement strand
GATCGCATGTAGAGCATTCTGAGATCTACTCTGTCATAATCAAAACAACTGGAGACTGGGTACCAGTTGATATGTGGGTCTGATTATATTTTATTAAATCGGAATCGCACCACAGTGTTTTT
>NC_045745.1:6896992-6911158 GCF_008692095.1 Etheostoma spectabile | reverse complement strand
ACGACCCACTGGATACCTAAACAGCACCCACCCCACCTCCGCGGCGATGACCGGGCTACGGACCGGCCAGGCCCACCAAACAGCTGGCGGATGCGGACAGCGGGGGTGGAGAAGAGCACCATTGCAGACAAGGTGCAGGGAAAGACCTCCTGCAGGGGCAGGGCAGGAAAAAAGACGGCCAGTAACAGGGGGCAGAAGAAAGTTGTCTGAGGGTGGAAGGGAGGGCAGAAGGAGGGCGGAGGCGGACAGTGTGAAACGCAGATCAGAGAGGAGATCACAGGCGACAGCTCCTACAAGTGAGTTCGGGCCTGCACTGGCCGACACTGGGGCGACATGGAGGCTCATGGTAACATTGGTTTTTACTTCAAAATTAAATAAAGTCCTCTTCCAAATTAGTAAGATTTTCTTTGGACTAAAAGAAAAAGTCCAACCGTATGTTAGAGGAAATAACACTATGAAATGTATGTTATCATGACACCTAAAGAAAGAAAAACATCATTTAAAGTGGGGTTTACTCTGAATTTGATAATGAAATGATACTTTCACGTAGCCACCAATTGGACAAAAGAAGTGGAATTGTCATATAATATAATTTATGCATTTTATACTCCTAATTTACCTTGAACCAAGAGTGTCACCTGTCACATTATTTTATGCATTATATGTATTTCTACTTATAAAATACCTAACCTCCCACCTTTTCTGAACCCCATTTGCTTCTAATAAGTTTTACACAATCCCTTATTAATTGAAATATAAACGTAAATAAATGGGGGGCCCCTGTCTGGGAGAAAATTTGTTAGTGTGTTACATTGCTGGCCTGAGAAATGCACATTTTTTCACACATACAGGACTTAAATGGGGGTTAGTACTTACTCACTTAATCAAAGAAAAAACAGTTCAGTTCACAACTAATTAAAAGCTTGGTTTTTTTAAACAAGCAAGTGAGAGCTACAAACAGCATGTAAAAAATACAGGTCAGTCAACTGTTAATTTCCCACAGAGGGTAATAGATTAAAAGAAAGGTCAGGGTGGAGTTGACTGTTGATGTTTAGGTCCACGAGGCTAATCTCTGTCCTATTATGCAATGTTCCAGAGGATGATGGGACTGGTGGATGGATGAGCATCAAGTACGCACCTACAGTCACTGCATACGTCTCTTGAGGATGTGCATTAAGTGATCTGTTATGTTCTTGGAAGGCTGTTGATCGCGAGAGAGCTGAGATGGGGTGATATATGAGATCCATAGCACATGTGAACCTCGATTTTTGTGGGGGTTTTGTTACTGCTGCTGTGATCTGGGGATTTAAGTGGATTTTTAGGGGTTTCAGGCTTTCGTGTTTTATTTTTTTTATTACCTTAGCAGAGTCATATCTTAGATTTATATTGAATACTCTGCTCTGTAAAACATTTTATTAATTCTCTGTGTTCTGAAAAAATGTTTGCCAACTATTTATGCTGACACAGTGTTGTCACAGAGTGCAGCTATGGGTTGATACGAACCCCGTAGTGAAGTGGGATTCGGCTGCCAGAGGTGACAGCGCTGTGTGAGATCATCGAGTGTGTTTAAGGCGGTTTGGTGGCCTATTGCCTGCATGCATGTATTGTGGAGCAGTCAGCAGGGTACCACCCTGGGCACTTTCCCCCACATGGCTGCACTCACAAGCAGAAGCCCAGTCAGCTCGCTGTTCTTGCCTGGGAGACTCAAAGCAGGGCAACTGGGGTAATGTCATGGATAGTGTGCATACAGTTACACAGATACACGGCACACCAACACACCACACACACACACACACACATACTGTATCACATTCAAGACCCCTTGCTGTGTCAGGCTCTTGCATGACCCTGTTGGGTTTCAAATTGCAATACTGAATCAGCGGCTCTACATTGTTCTTGGCATAAGAAACCCATTTTTATCTTAATTCAGTTTTAGTAGCATAAGTGCATAATGGCAGGGAGATGTGTCTGTAACTGGATTTATAGGTTCTTGAGAATAACACACACAGATGTTTGAAGAATGTAAAGGCAGATTGTAATCTTGAAACAGCTGGGTTGAAGAGGAGCCAAATGCATACAGGACTGTGGCATCTGGAAAGGATGTTTTAATCCTGTGTTGGAGATATGTAATATTTATAGGGTAAAATCATATTGGTCCGGAAATAGGACAGGGTGTTTTTCCTTGAAAAAAGTCTGAAAAATTGGAGTTGTCTTAATCGGGGTCTAGACTTTCAGCCGTTCTAGTTGCAGAACTAAAGGACGTTACCTGTTTCAAAAGCAATAGAGAAGCAGCCATAAACTATAGAAATAAAATTATCTTCTTATATTAATCTTTAAAAGCTGAGTTTAGAAGGAGCCAAGCACCTGAAAGCCCGGTAACGTATTATGGTGGAGAGAGATAAATAGTGACTGAAGAGAGAGAGCTCAGCAATGTTAGAACAAAGCAGTGACTCAGAGAATAAAACATATTTTGCCGATTTTTCACTAGAAGTGTACTCTAGCAGCATCTCACTATCCCTAACCTATACACATTATATAGGACGAAACAAATGATAGATCCAGCTAAAAAAAAGATATTGAAAATATTTAATTCAAAAGATGTTAACTGCCTACATTGTTTATTCAATGTGTTTTTATTAGATAATTTTCAAATACAATTATTTTTCATTATGGAGAAAAAGGGAAGGGGGGTCGTCTAATAATCAGGGTTGTTTATATGGCGACCATACGGTTAGTAAGACCCAGCACAGACCTTGTGGTACCCATATTACCGCAAGGGAAGTATTTTGAGACCATCAGTACATATCGCCTGTCTACAAATATGCATTAAAGACAAGACATTCAAACCAAGCAGTTGAGCGTGTTAAGTAAAATGCTACGGTCTACAGTGAAAACAACGAAATATCAGCTGATATATCGTTGTCGATTTCTAAAATGAACTATAGGCATGGGCCTCAAACCTCCTGTCTCAGTTGGGCTAGTTTGTAGTAAAGTGTAAGTGTAATGTTATTTTAGCAGTGTAAAGACACTGTAGCATTAGAGAGCCACATTAACTTTTTATTCAAAGTCAGTCCTCCATTTCATTGTGCTGGTTTGCAATAGGCCAATCGCAACGTCCGTTTATCCTTTAGTTCTATTTCCGCCTTTTTTATAAACTTTTATTTATCCGCAGAGAGCACAAAGGCTTTTTCTGCACCGCACTATCAATGCTAAGGCAAATATAGGTTTCTGTCAGCCACTGTGTTAACTACTCTTTTATGGTGAAGCATTTTCAACCAAACGCCTTCAGTCGCAAGCCCATCCAGCTGTTCTGCCACTAACTCGCTGCATTATGTTTAAAATGTCTTTTTGCATGAGAATAATTTAAGAGCCTCAGATAGCAGCAGCTAAAGTCTTTGGTGTGTTTTTTTTTGCTACAGCACTGTAAATACAAAGGCCATTCTTTGTTGTCAGCATTAGTTGTTACATTATGCAATACATTTAAAAAAAAAAAAAAGAGCAGATTACGTAAAGAATTATCAGGAAAATTACAGTTTATTGCCGAAAGTAGGCAGGCAATGCAGGTTCATTGACTTCATGAAGGGAAAGCCTGAGGCATTATTTTAAATGTGTATTTGTGTCACGTATCACAGCTAGACATTTTCCACAGCAGCATAGTCTCAGGAGCTTTCCTTTTGATTTTCCTCCTCGTGTTTTCATTTCGGAACATGGAATCCTTCCTCTCCCAGACAAATATTCATCAAATTGAAATGAGTTTATATTTTATGATATGTATGCAGAACGTACAAAGCACTCGTGGTGCCAGACAGTACACTGGAAAGAGGCCAAGGGATTCTGGGGATTAAAAATGATCCTCTTAGGAGCCGCCAAGGCCTCGTGTTTGATTCGACAAGGTTGCATGCAGAAACACCCATTCTAATGTAAAAGAACGGTTGTTATCTCACATTTCCCAGGCAACTCATTTCGCAGTAAAAAGGTGCTCCTTGAAAATAAAACCAGTGTGGTTAAGTTTTGTGAGATTTTTGTCGCCAAAATGTGATATAAAATCTAGCTGATATCCACTATTCATTTGTTGCATCAAATTCAGACCTTGCCGCTAAAGCAAATCGGTCTATGTAACCAATATAATCTGATTTATAATATCTGATTACAGTTAATTTCCTTGATTACAAGGAAATGTCTTCAGATTTAATTCTGGATATAAATGAATTATGTAAATACTGAACTAGTTAAACTCGCACTGTGACTAAACTCTGACCAAAATAAACCGTTTCATTATTAGAATAAAAACCAAATGCTAAAATCAAATTTTTTGCTTTCTGTTTTCATAGAACTTCTCTTCTAGAAATTGGCATTATTGTAATACTGTCAATACCAAGAAGCTTGTTAATATTGTATGGGAGGCCAGCCTTAGTGTCCAATGAGAATCCCCTGTAAAACCTAGCTGCTTCCTTGAGCCAGTGGCTGAGATGCTGCAGTTAGAGATGAGGCCAGCTGAAGCCAGAAGCCAACTCTCACACACGACACACCAAGAAACACTGCTCTGAAGTAAAGCTACCGTACTGGGCATGGGCAGATTGGAATACTGTGAGAGAAGCGGGCCAGCACTGGTGTAAGATTAGAGCCAGAGTCTCTGTGGTCACCATCAGTGAACATGCACACGTTGTCTCAGCAGTGTTGATGCACAGATGTATTTAGGATGCCACAATTTCAAAGTGCATAGTAACTCAATGTCACACTCAAAAGAAATTACCTCTAACACCACATCTTAAATAGACATTAGCGTTAACACTGTTATACCATTGATTCTTTGCTAAAATGGCAGGTTCATTACAGCTGCCCAGAGCCCCAATCTATCTATCGTCTATCTATATCTGTTGATTCATTTTCTGTTGAATATCAATTACTTGATAATCGTTTCATCACATACATAATGTACAGATGAGAATTTATTTTAGTTGTGATTAAAGAAGAAGCACTTATTTCAGTCATCCCTCAATGGGTAAATCTGACAACACATTTGTGTGTTACATCACACACTGGCCTTAAAAACCCACACACACCCCATGGAGATGCATTAACAGAGAGGTGTCTGAGTGAAGAGACTGCCATTTGGGGTTTAGCGCCGGCAGTGCACATAAGGTGTTGGCACTCTCAGCTACCAGATGTATTCCGCTAATTCCGACCCCTCCCATCCAGAATATAATATCTCCACATTATAGTTCCAGAGGATGAATCTACTGACTTTGGTGATCCGCTGATTTGCCTCAGTTCTGCTTTTTAGTGAAATGTCTAAAACTATGAGATGGATTACTGTGAAATTTGAGAAAAATATTTATGTTCCCCTCAGGAGAATTAGAAAAACTTTGATGATCTTTTAACTTTTAATCCAGTGACATCATCAGGTCCGATTCTAATTTGTCAAATACTAATTTGGTTTATGACCAAATACTTGAAAAGTTAATGCCATCTCATCGGTCACAGCTTGTACTTTGTTTAATGCTAATTAACAGATCTCACCATCTTCTCAATGACGATTCTACCTGAATACTTGATTTGACTTGTTTGTCTACTCCTGGCTGGTTCTGTGGCGGCTAATTACGGCATCACAAACATACGTGGTTTCATCCACACAATGCAAATGCAGGCATGTTGTTCATTCTTTTCTCTACATCCGTCCCTGGCGATCGTGCCATGTTAATTCAAATCCATTCCATCAATCAATTTAGTATAGTATTCAATCATACAAGAGTTATCTCAGATACTTTACAGATAGACCACACTCCAGAAGAGCAGGGTTATATGAAGTCAGCAGTGGCTGTACCCTGGCGGGGTTCCAGTGTTGCTTGCCCCGCAAGGGTCAGCAGGGTCACTCATCCAAAAAAGCTTTAGTCACAAAGCAGAAATATCAGGCTTTGCTTAAGCCCAGTGACTCACAGACATCTCAAATGAGAAGCAGGAAGAATGCAGAAATAAAAAATACCAATTGTAAGAGAAAATAGAATGGGGTATTCAGAGATGCCAAAAAAAAACTTTAAATGTTATGCTTTGCTGTTGTTAATTGTTTTGAAATGTGTATAATCTCATTAGCATTTTGATGTCTTTTTAATAGTATTCAGAATTAGTGTTAATAGATATTGGCTTGGATGAAGAGGTGACTGAACTGTGGTGGCTGATGGTACAGGAGAGCGTTGACTAGACTTGGTAAGCCCCCCCCCACTCTGCGGCGATTGTGTTGCCTGCAGCTCGGTCTGGAAACTGCATGTTTAGTTCTCCTGCTTCAGTTCAAAATGTTAGGGAACCAATCCCAACATGGTATTACCTTGCACGCTATTGGCGGGTTTAACACGATGACAACAGAGAGGCGACCAAGCAGCTTTGTTTACATTCAACAGCGGTACCGAACGCCACCGAAGCGCAGCAACCCGTCGATGCCGCTGTTGCTGCTACGTTACCGGATCATGCTCTGAGTGTTGAAGGACTGTCCAATTGCGTACAGAGTCATTTGAACTCTGCCCGTTGGTCCCGACTCTTGTGCAGAGAAATACAGACGGATTCACCAGACCAACGGTCACTCTCAAATCTACTGAGCTGCGTCGGTATGGTGATACTTTAAGCATGAAGCGGACTATTCAAAAGTGACAAGTATGAATCTTAAATCCTGGTCTCTGGTCCACAACTTTAAACTGCTTCTGGATCCCAGGGAACTGCGGTTTTGGGAAAAACTAAGAAATTTCTTGCTGAAGAGGAGCACTTACATTGAGGTGCCATTGTTTAGGTACACGCTGTAACGCAGTCCAATACAATAGCCCAATGTAATTGCATTACAGCTGAAATGATAGTAAAATATTTGATGCTGATAAATAGAAAATATAAATAATAAAATTATAACAAACAAAAAGAGATGAAAACTTAAGTAAATATATACCCATGGTTAAAATGAAAGATATTTTTTAAGAATATTTTTTGAAAATGGGTTAAAGATTGTATGTTTTATTTATTAATTGGTATTTTCTTGTACATTTCTGTACTGCTAGGAGCAATATTGTATTTTGAAAAACATATTTTAAAAGATAATTTTGTACATTTAGAATCTACGGTGATCTAATCTCATAATCACATGACATCAAGGAACGTGTATATAAGGAAACAAGATAAAAAACTGTTAGAATTGGGATGCATGAATAAAATAAATAATATACAGCCACAACAAAACATCAATAAACCTAGAAGGGCACTTTGGAGTGTTGTAGACCTCCACCAAGGCAATGCCCCGTTCACAATGAACAAAAGTGATAAATAATTGTGTATCGCCCCATGAATCGGATCCAGTCCAAAATTGAATTGTTTCTTCCTGGCCCATGCTACATCCTGCCACCAAGTTTTATTAAAGTGGGCCAGTAGTTTTACAAATAAACACACCTTATTAATCCTTGGCTAAAGTAATAAGCTAATGTTATACAAAATGGAAGATGTATTTTTCTATGACAAGTCTCTTAGTATAAAACCTTCTATGAAATGAAACAAAAAATCCTGGAGTATCAGTGAGTGTTTTGCTTCCTGCCACAGGTTAAAGCAGTCAAACAAAAAGGTATGCTTAGTACCTCAGTGTCTGTACGTGCTTTACAACGTCATGAACTGCAAGTGTCACTGTCGACCAGTAATAGTATTTTGTCTGCATGTGTTACAATAGCTGCAACATAACGCCCGCTGCACCAAGAATGCTTTTTCAACACTCATTTTTAAACAAGTACCAAGTGCACACTGACTCAGCGACACTGCTTATTGTTACACAGTCATGTGTCCTGAATAGCCGCAAGTTACAGGGAAGACAGGTTTTACAGTGTGGGACTCACAATCTGCCTTTTTCTCGTCTTTTCTTTCTCACACACACACACAATCGTTTGTGGCACTAACTTTGTGGGGACCTGTATTGACTTAATGCATTCCCTAGCCCCTAAAATAACCCTTACAAACTAAATGCTTACCTTAACCCTTACCCTAGCCTAATCATAACCTAAGTGTAATCCACAAAGCTGTCGGGACCTACAAGTATACTGGATTCCTGGTTTTTGGACCACACACACACACACACACACACACACAGTCAAGTAAGTGCTTTAGACCTGGCCTTAAACATTGTATATAACTGTCTTGCATTGTGTTCTTCTCGGCCCAATCGAGCATTGAAAATGGACTTCAGTCTTGGTATGTAATCGCTCTCTATGTGATTTCAACCTCTCCTCGTATTCAGCAGGCAAGTCACAGCCTTATATTATAAATAGTTTGCTTTTCATATTATGGTTAAATGACATTTTACGCCTCATTTTCGTTAAATACATCAACAGTTTAAATGTTAGTGTTGTTAGCTAATGTAAGATTAATGGGAACTTATATAGGCTGATAGTTATGAAGATAAGATGTTAAGGTTATAATTTATAAATGCCAGTTGTCTTTATAGATATTCTGTAGACAGTTTAACAAGGTTGAAGAAATACTTGAGAAACTTCTGTAACATATCATGAACTTTATATTTTTATCAGTTGTATTTTTGGTGACTCTTTAACTTTTCCCCTTTAACCATCATCAGGTCAACGTGATAAATTGTCCAATATTTGGTTGATGACCAACAACCTGCAAAACTAAAGACGTACCATCAGCTCAGCTGTACCTTGTGTTTAGGGCTAATTAGTGCCATGTTTGTACACTAGCGCGCTAAACTACTGAAGTTGGTGAACATGGTCAACTTTATAACGGTTAGCATAACATTGGGATTGTCAATGTGAGCATGTTAGCATGCATGAGTTTAGCAGTTAGTTCAAAGCACATCTGTGCCTACAAACAGCGCTATGGCTGTAGAAGTTGAGTTAGTTACTTAGTTACGTCCAATGTTATATTCACCAGTGGTACTAACATAAGCATAACTAAAGCAACATCACACAATTATAAACCACTGAGAAAAAGTTAGCTTATAATGGTTATCGTTATCACTCCCACATGCTGTCCCATGACAACCCACCACAAAAACATATGAGGTCAGAGCCCAGCGTTTACACTGTGATGAAATTTAATACCCTTTCTTAATGTAATACATAAGCGCCTGCCTGAAACATACATTACATTAAACAGGTACATGGTCTCACGGCGGTCTTCCATAGCTGCCATTTATTGATTTGATGTCTTTCATATGACTTGGGCAGCGGCCTTATCAATTGTTCTAATGAGGCTCTTATCCAGCATTTGGCCTTGTCTGCATTTTGGTGTTGCAGAGACACAGAGACTTTTCACTGCACTTGGCAATATGCGGGGCTTAAGCTTGTGCTGAATTTTGCTGCTGTAGGGGGAATTTATGTGTTTGTGAATGCACTGGAGCCACCGAGGGAAACAGATGGTGTATCTGAGTGGCCTAACACAGAGCTGTCTATTTCCCTTTGTAATTAGCTACAGCAATATAGGATCCCACTGCAGAAGACGCAAGACACCCTGAAAACAATTTTTATGTTTTGTATGAGGACAATCAGCTGGGCAACTTTTGCAATGCATCCCTTTCTTTGACATACATTTGAACTGTTTTATGTACTATTAGACAAGTCATTTGGGGTGACATGTAATGTTTTCCATTTTATTTTTTAGAGGTGTACATTGGTGCAAATGAAACTCCTACATTATATATTTGAATTGATTCTATGGACAGAACTTCATAAAAAAAAAAAATTAACGCAAGCTAAAGCTCAAACAAATGGTCGATTGATAGACAAAAAAATAATCTATAAAAATGAGCTGTAACAGACAGCGTTGGCTTTACGTTTTACCATTTTTTAACTGTTGGTATTGGTAGTGGTAGAAGAACTACTCAAAAAGTTTAACAATTCATAGTAAAACTATTGATAGCGCACAGTCCTGAATTCAGATGTTTAATTCCAGTACGATCACGAAGAATGCATTAATGTCAGTTAATTTGCAGTTAAACAGTTTTTTTTATCTATTCTAAATGTCCCTTGATTTCTTTTCGTCACATTATTTCTTCTCATTTTAATGCTCTTATTAACACGACAATTGGTTTGCTTTGTGCAAATGTTTTTTTTATTGCAGCATTTAGCATATTGTAGTGTTTAATACCCCCCCAGCATTTAGGTATTGTACTGTTCAAGACCCCACTCTCCACCCCACCATATAGTCTACTGTAGTGTTCAACATTAACTTTCTCTTAGAACAAATATCTCCTCACACATATAACACTGTCCATCAATAAAAGTGGGAAAGAAATCAGGGATGAGCGAGTACAGCATTATCTGTATCTGTTTACCACATAAATTATCTGTATCCGTATCTATACTCGGACTGGCGGGGGCCTAACCCAGAAGTGGGTCGGGTTGTTTTGAAATAGGCGGGGCTTTAACCGGTTTGTTATTTTAAGCTTGCAATGATATGAGTTGATCAGAAATTGTATTTATTGCTAATTAGAAAACTATTTCCATCACGCATCAGCTTCAGATAAATGGTGTTGTCATGGTAACAAAAAAACTATATCAGTTTTGCAACAATAATACATCAATGCGGTTGCAATTATTATGGAAAATGTAATGAACAAGAGTTTTCATACTCAATAATATAACTTTCTTTTTTAACTTTTAATTTTCTTGATCTTTTTTTACACCAGGTATGTGTGAGTGTGTGTGTCTGTGAGTAAGAGATACAGAGAGAGAAAGAGAGAGAGACAAACAAAGAGAGAGAGAGAGGGAGAGGGAGGAGAGAGAGAGAGATACAAAGAGAGAGAGGGGGGGTTGGAATGTGTTTGTGTGTGTATCTTAATTGTAATATTATTCATTTATACCGTTACTGCCTTTCATTTTTTTTATAAAAACACAGCAAGAAAGTTTCAAACACTCAAAAAAAACTGGTTAGAGCAGCAGGCAGTTTAAAAAAAAAAACGGCAGAGATGCAACCCGAGTCGCATTCTACCAACACATGTCTGAACAAACCCACATTACCAGAAGTCTCCTGGTTACTAAGCAACAAACCTCACGTTACCAGAAGTCTCCTGGTTACTAAGCAAAAAACCCCACGTTACCAGAAGTCTCCTGGTTACTAAGCCACAACCCACGGTTACCAGAAGTCTCCTGGTTACGAGGTACCAGTTCAAACCGAAGTATAAAACAAACCTGAAGCGAAGAAACCCTAAACGTTAACGGGAAAGCCCCGCGACCTGAGGGAGAGGGAGAGAGCTGGTCACTTCTCGTGTCCGTGTGCGAGTGAGCGGAGCGGCACACAGCAACACAAGGAATCTGTGTGTAGGGGGGCGCTGGAACTAGCCTATCAGAATAGTGTAGGGGGGGCGGGACTAGCCTATCACAGAATAGTGTAGGAGGGCGCTGGATAGCCTCACAGAATAGTGTAGGGAGGGCGTGGGACTAGCCTATCACAGAATAGTGTAGGGGAGGGGCGTGGGACTAGCCTATCACAGAATAGGGTAGGGAGGGGACTGGGACTAGCCTATAACGAATAGTGTAGGGGAGGGCGCTGGGAAGCCTATCACAGATAGTGTAGGGAGGGGCGCTGGGACTAGCTATCACAGAATAGTGTAGGGGAGGGGCGTGGGACTAGCCTATCACAGAATAGTGTAGGGGAGGGGCTGGGACTAGCCTATCACCGAATGTGTAGGGGAGGGGCGCTGGGACTAGCCTATCACAGAACGGAGACACTGTCAATGGAGCCTTTTATTCAATCCGAGCACAGATATTAGGCTCGTTGGAGATGAGCCAGGTCTGCGCAGAATTGATCACCGGCGATCGGCGCCCGTTGCATGCTGGGTAGATTTGTGTCCGACTTGATCCCGACTTGCTCTGACGTCATGCACACGGGCAACGGAAATCTCATGAGAGCAAGGTGGCCGCAGTTCAGAGACCAGGCGGCACAGTTGCTTTTCACCGACTGCAAGAGCCAGGCGGACCCAGGCGGACCAAGAGCATGCTGGGAAACGCCGGCTTCTCAGCGGATTTAAAATCTGATTGGTTTACAACATGACGTTTTATATAAACTTTTTTATCGTTTTTGAATCGGAGGGATTTTAATTGCTATTTGTCTGATTTAAAGACTTATTCTGTACAGAACACATGTTGTGGCTGATAGTTAAGTTTAGAAGTCAGAGAGACTAAATCTGATCAGATCACAGATCATCTACAGTCTGTTGTTAATTAAAATCAGCAACAGATCGCATGTAGAGCATTCTGAGATCTACTCTGTCATAATCAAAACAACTGGAGACTGGGTACCAGTTGATATGTGGGTCTGATTATATTTTATTAAATCGGAATCGCACCACAGTGTTTTTGTCACTTCCTGTCCAGCCTGAAGGCGGCTGGAATCAGCTGGAAACTGTCCCACTTTACCGCAGCTTGTTGTCCCCGCCCCCGCTGCCCCCGCCTGCTCTCGTCCACTTTACAGGCGAGGCGCAGTTCATCTCCAACGAGCCTACTGACTCGCATTACTCGTATAATACTTGTACTCTGCAAAGGTGCTTTATCCGTACCGGATACTCGTTTCAGCCCGAGTACTTGGCTCATCCCTGGAAAAAATACTTTGAGGGGGGGGGGGGATATCAGCATCAGCTGTGCTTGGACATCAAGTGGTATTTCAGACTGGACGTGCGCAATGATATGTTGATGATGATGAGGATGATGATGATGTGTTCCTCAGATCCCTTTGGTATCAATGGAACATGGTAACTTTTAAAAATGAAACTTTCCATCCAGATTCATCAGCGTCCATGTCGGGTCTGGCGCTCGCCAACACTCAGAACGGAACGGTACTACTCTTTGGCGCCCTGCGAGCCCAACGGGCGTTGTGTGTGTGTGTGTGTGTGTGTGTGTGTCTGTTGTTTTGATTCCAGTCTAGCTAGATCTGGTGGGTGTTTAGTTTTTCTAACGCCACTAGTTGTTTAGTCGCCACAGCGTTTGCTATGCCAAAAAGAATGTTAATCTCGCGACAAATTGATGCCGTTAAAATGGGTTTGCGTTAACGCCGTTAATAACGCGTTTAACTGACAGCACTCATTTTGTTCGTAAAGTCTGCGAATACAGCAATTACAGCAACATGTTTCCCAGAAAGTCAAAACATTCTTTTATCTTCAGATCTTTTTGGCTAAAAGTATCCCAACTATAGATCTTAAACATGTTCTCTTTTTTGGGGGCATAAACAGCACTGTTATGACTCTTTATTAATAATCTTTATTAATGAGTTCAAAGCTGTACAACACAGAACATTTTCTCATGATAGCTGTCTTTCTTTTCACACAGTACTGAGTACAAGGCTTACAGAGATGTGAAGCCAGCGAAGATGATCCGGGCCAAGTCCCAGTACCTGCCCCCAGCTGAGAGGCCCAGTCTAGAGACCAGCTACAGTGCTACCTTCAAGGGCCAAGCTCCTCTGCGCACTGCTGACAACAAGGCCGTGGATAGGAGGAGGATACGCAGTTTGTACAGCGAGCCTTACATAGACCCCATCAACCAAGTGAGAATGCAATTTTCTAACTTTGTAGTTTGGTTTAACATGAGTTTAAAAAGAGCGGGTAGCTTAAAGAAAATCTTAACGTGAAATTATTGCCATGCTCATCCCATTGTACAGCACAGTTGTAGAAATGACTAGCCAGTAATTTGAAGCATTTCAGCTCAGGAATCTCATTTCCGCTGTTCGACATCTTTAGGTTGACAGGTATAGTGTCCTCCGCTCTAAACCCAAAAGGCCTGGAGCCTGGGCGGCAGGCCAGGGCAAGCCAGTGAAGAAAGCCAAAGATAAGCAGAGCGCCGCGCTGAGGGGATCCAAGAAGACAACCTTGGAGAACCAGCCCGAGAACCGGCCAGCAGCAGGGGACAAGGAGAAAAGTAAAGAGATGAACAACAAACTGGCTGAGGCAAAAGAGTAAAAATCATTTAGCACTACTTTTCCATTTATTACTTATTTTTTGGGGGAAATACAAACACAGAGGCTGCAAAATCAATTAAGGTTCTCTCCCTTCTTCTCATCTTTACTTCTTTCTGTTCTTTCCCTCTGTTTCCCCCTACAGTCTCTTTCTTCTTCTCGTCTTTGTTCAGTCTCCCAGTATCCACTAATTTTCTTCTCTGTCCTCTTTCACTACCTCTCGGCTACGTTTGTACAATAATAATAATA
>NC_045745.1:6889980-6896982 GCF_008692095.1 Etheostoma spectabile | reverse complement strand
TAATAATAATAAGATAAAATGTCGGGGTTTAGACATGACATGTCATTGCTCCTCTCACCTCATACTATATAGATTGCTATACTAATGAGTGGGCAGAAGCATCCTATCCTCCGCCATTTGATTGCCACCCACCACCCCACTTTGCTCGCCTCCATCTTCAGGTTGCCATGGCTACAGGCTGCCTGGCTAGGCAACGGATGGCTTTCGTTGCATGGGCCCACCAACAAGCAATTCTGACAGGTTGGCTTTCATCAACTGTGCAGATTGCTTTGTGTAGTTTATCAAGGATTTATTTTAATAGTTTTTTATTGGAGAAAAGATAATCAAATTTGCATTTTGGATATGATTTCTGCTCTTAAATTAACTACAAATCTGAAAATCTTTGATAAATGTCCTGCTTGGTAAGTCATGACTGTCTGATTCAAGGCTTGTTTTGTACCTGCTCTGTCCTCTCTGCAACCGGTCTGTGTTCATGGTAGAGCTCGCAGGGCTCAACATCTGTGTTTGGCAACATCACAACGCTTTGTTCAATGGGATTTTATAATCCGATGTCGCATTTTGAACTGAACTTTGTTGTAGGCTGCACAAAATTGTTGTCAACTCATCTGAAGAAAAACACCATTCTCCTGTTTCTTTCATGTGAAGCCCATTTCTACATTTGTATCCAAGTTCACTCAAGGCCATTTTGTAAAACCAAATTTGTTGGAACACACCATCGGGGTCACACTAAAGTGATAAAATAGACAATGCTGTTGCGCAGTCATCTTGACATTTCACATTAAAGTAATAAACTTTCTCAGAATCCAAGTCAGTGGAGCAGGGAAATGTTGTGTTAAGTGATTCAGGGTGTGTCTGCCAAGCACACAGCCTGCGGAGCTGTCGATCTCAATCACCATATCTCAGCGTAATCACCTCCAGTGTAGTCTTTATCTACAAGACCCTTAATCGCTGTGCAAAGCTTTGCATCAGTTATGCAATCACAGTAGTATGCACATAACACACACTTCCTTGTGGCTTTTTTGAAATGCACTCTGCCAAGGGTGACCGTAACCAATATGATTCGACTGCCATGGGGCGATAGACAGCTGCTTAATAGCACTTTTCATATAACCTTTAAAGAGGGAGCTGTGTGGATGACGCACAGATTCACGTTTGGAATACATCAACAATTTACTGCCATGTGTTACATTTGTTTGCAAGGCTACAACGTTTTACCTCATTTTGTTTGTAACTAAAAAGTTGTATCTTTTATTAACGTTTATTTTAACACACATGCCATTAATGGCACAGTGATGTGATAATAAGTGTAACTGCTTGTGTTTGGACTGCAATGTTCATCACTCTCCATTTTTGAGTCCATGCTGTTTTATTTGTTTTACCAAAATTACAAAAGTAGGAAAGTATGTTGTTGTGATGAAGTTTGGTGTATTTAAAAAAAGAAAATTTACTTTTGCTTTGTCTGGCAAGTTCAACATGGTGGTGCTGCGTTTGAGTGTAGGAGGTATCTAGCATAACATACTAAAACAAGTTGTAAAGCCTCCATTTATAAAATTCTGGTTTAACCCAAATTTTCTCTGTGAGATGTGTTGAAGGGGAACACATATATTATAGCAGGGTTACTATTGGCTGAGGCTGAACTTGGTCCTTAGTATCCAGCTGCTTTCACTCAGTCTTAGCATACTGCATAGAGAGAGCTTTTTCTTTTGTTTTTTTATTAGAAGAGCACTGTTCAGTCTTGTCATGTGTTAAACCATCATTGTGCTCCATCCCCCCGCCCCCCCCACACACACACACACACACACACACACCCACACCTTAATGTTCTCATTAGCTCTGCTTCTCAGCCTACTTCCCTTCATTCTGAGTGGGCGGCTGCACCATCTCATATTCTGCAGTGTCTGAGACAACCATCACCGCTACCACCATCTATCCAAACTGAGCACGGGACCCACTCGGGGATGAGGGACAGACTCATTGGCATTTTGCAGCCTTTGGTTGGGGGGACGCTTTGTCATGTAACACACGGGAGGGGGCTTGTAGGGGCAGTTAATGTAAAAAGTTGTCAGCACAGCACACACCCTATGCTATCTATGTCATTATAGGGCAAATAAGGATAGAAAGTATGGTAAAGAAAGTTATGTCTTGGGCAACAACCCAAAAAATTGACTGTGACGTGCTTGTGTTTCTATCTGCTTGCTCATATTTATTAAACATTACCAATAAATGCAAAAAGCAGAAATAGCGGTGTCTTCTTTGTTTTTTTTGTTAAGAAAAATGGTGAAAGATTAGTGGTTGCAGGTATCTGTCAGTATTTCTCCAGTCCCAGTCTTTGTCCTTGTGAGACATTGAATGAATCCACATGGAAGAGAATGTTTGCTCTCAACTTTTTTCTGTGCTTTCTCCAAAATTGCGCCACATTCTGGCATGAGCTCTGACATTCTCTCCAGGCCGTGCATGTTGCCCTTATGTGAGAACAGAAGAATATATTATTCTTGCATCATGTCTCTAATATATTCGAAGAACGTATCTGACTTATAGAGCAACATGCACTTCAAAGGATGTCCAGAAACCTTTTCCAGAATAAAATGCCATGTGCTTCTTCTAGCAAAGTATAAAAAAAAAATCATTTTATGCAAAATCACCCACAAATGTGTGATATTACATTTGCTGAGATTATATTGTTCTTTCTCATACTTCTGCTGTGTCCAATTTGTCATGTGCTAATGAGTGACATTCTGATTCATTTGAAGGGTTGTGCTAAAACAGTACCACTACATACAACTCTGCCAGCCAATCCGAGATATTGGCTGGGTGCAGACTCTAAAGCAACACCTGTGGGGCTGTGCACTACCCAACCCAAGGTAATCAATCACAGAAGCAAAGAAAGGAAACAGACCACGAGCCACAAATGCCACTCATTGCCATCCATACATGCCCATAGAGATGTGATTTACTTTGTTTTCTATGGCTACATCTACACTATTTTGGTTTAAAAACAAATATCTTGCTACGTTTACACCTCACGTCTGCAATACTCTGGCGTGTCCGGGCCCCAAATGGAGACATTTGGAAACACAGCTGCTCCCACTTTGGTTTGAAAACTCTGAGGTTGCTTTGTCGTCGGGCAGAAACAGACCTTTGGAAACAACGATGCACGTCAGTCTTAACTGTCAAGCCAGCTTACATACCTTTCAGTAATGCTCTTACTTTTTACCATTGATGTTATTTCTTTAAAGTATTTTTTCTATTTCTTAACTTTTACATCCATGATTTTGAATGTCAGAGTAATGTCAGACAATCCGCTTCCTGTTTACACAAGCACTCGCATGCCATAGATGTATTAAAGGAACTGGTACAGCGTTTGAGGAGAAGCCCCATTCATTCCTATGAGAGTTTCTTAGATGTCAAATATTTCTGAGCTGTAGGGTTTATTTCCCTGATGTGCGACCCACTGAATATGCGCAATTGTGTTCCTCCCAGTGGCCTTGCCTGCAAGTTCCCGTTCAGCCCATAGACTTTACATTGTGGTGACGTCACAGATTTTAAAAATCACTTTTCTTGGTAAGAAGAGGTTGTTGTTTTTTTCAAATATAAAAAAGTCCATGGATTTTGTTTTGTTTCAAAACACTGCTTAGACATTAAAACGTAGTAGTGTAGATGTAGCCTATGACAGTGGCAGTTTTATTTCACCACATTATCTCTGGTCTACTCTCCAGGTCATAGCCCGTCTGTATATTTCTCTTCCATATGGACACTCGAGTAGAGTTGGGGAGGGTGAATGGGGCTGTCTGACTGACTGCTATCACATGCTGCATGTAAGGGGCGTATTCTTAAGGAGGCCCCAGGTTTAGCCCAGCCATCTCCACCCATCCTTGAACCTCTGTCAGCCGCTGTGATGCACGCACTCTTCATGGTTAAAACAATCTGCATGATTGTTGAATTAACCACCCAGACAGGAGTGTGGAGATTATTCCATTCATTTATGAGGCAGATCACTCATGTTCTGAAGGGGAACTTTGTTATTTTTTAAACTTGTACCCTATTTCCCCATGTTTTAGTGTGACTTGTTGTCCAGTATTGAGCAAGAGCCTTAAAACTGCAAACCAGGCTGCAATGTAATCCTATGGGGATTTACAAACCATCAGTGTACATCCCTTAAAAGGTCCCATGGCATGAAAATGTCACTGAGGTTTTTTAACATTAATACGCATTCCCTCAGCCTGCCTATGCCCCCCCCCAGTGGGTAGAAATGGTGATAGTACTAAACTGAGCCCTGGGTATCCTGCTCTGGGGACCACTAAGGTCTATATAAAGAGACTTCAGATACAGTATTAGGGACCACTAAGGTCTAAAAGAGACTTCAGATACAGTATTAGGGGACCACTAAGGTCTATATAAAGAGACTTCAGATACAGTATTAGGGGACCACTAAGGTCAATTAAAAGAGACTTCAGATACAGTATTAGGGGACCACTAAGGTCTATATAAAGAGACTTCAGATACAGTATTAGGGGACCACTAAGGTCTATATAAAAGAGACTTCAGATACAGTATTAGGGGACCACTAAGGACTATATTAAAGAGACTTCAGATACAGTATTAGGGGACCACTAAGGACTATATAAAAACATCCAAAGAGCACCATGTCATGGGGACCTCTAAAAGAGCTATTTTTGCCACAGACGGCTGAGATTGTTATTATAAGAGTCTGACTTTTGATGCCCCTTTGGAGTCATTTTAGGGTTTTGTCTACATTGTGAAGGTGTGCTCTAACTTGTGCCTCCTGTTTGCAGGTTACTAATAACTCAGCTCACCTGTGTCTGCGTTTTTTTTAACCTTTTGCTTGATTTGGTCTGTTTGTTACTCCAAGTCTTACTCAGAGAAGTCTTCTTCTGAAATCGAAGACATAAGAAATAAGACAATGATGGAAATCGGTGAGTTGGAGAGAGGCGTGCCAGAGTTTGTTGCATTGATGTACGTATCTTGGAGTTACGTAAAATATTTCCAGTGTTATGGCTTAATATTTAGATGCTTTCGACAATGTGGATGAGACAGGTCACTGCCGCAAGATTTCAGAACGAGACGTCTCCCTGAGCAAGACTTAGAATAACGAAACGGACCGGATCAAGTAAAAGGTAAAGAAGAAAGTTGTATTTCACTGCTGGAATCTTTCCATAATGTAGTCAGACATAAAACAATCATACTCTGTCAGTGGAAAAAAAACACTATTAGTGGACCTACACATTGATTGTGCGTAATTGCCCCATAGGATTACATTGCAGCGCGGTTTACAGCTGCAAACTGCAGCGCTTTCGGTTAATACTGGATCCATTTCAAAGATTGTTATCCTTATTAGTCACTTAGACACAAGTGAAAACAGGATTCAGGTTAAAAACAGCGAAGTTCCCTTTATAAATTGCAGCACTTTACATCTTAGCTTTTTGTCACTGAGTAGAAGTTTTATACTATGTTTTAAAAAAAGAAATTCTTGATTCCATATCTGTCTCTAAAGCATGCTGCCACTGTTTTCTGTTGGACCTGCAACCTGATGTTGTATTTAATCATTTTGTCCAGATGTTGAGTGTTAGCTTGGATGTAAGATGAGGGTAAGTATGAATGGAATGAGGGAAGCCGCTCTGCTTTGGAAACACGGTTCAAAAAGGAAATTGTAAGTGCATGTTAATGATCTTCAGTCTAATTTGTACTGCTAATGTATTGATTTGGATTGTTCTATCTTGTAGCTATTCTTTCACAGAACACCCCGAGACCCTCATTGCACCATTGACAACTCGTAGTTCATAATGTCACTGAATGAGTCAAAGTATAGGTTTAAACCAATGGCTTGAATTGATCTAACAAAGCTATCCAATGCGTCATTAGAAATAGACCACAAGCTTTACTTTGCATGTGTGTTCGCACAACACATTGGCATTTATCGTCAAGTTTTCAAATTACATGAGTCACTTTATTCTATCATGACTGCATTGAGGCATTTCTAAGTAATGTTGATAAGCAAACCAGCCCCATACTGATAGTGTATTATAGCGTTGTCTCTTGAAACAGAATCCTGATATGGTCCACTGAAATGAGAGGTCACAGGGTGCTCAACTCAACCCAATGACTTGATGATGTTGTTGGCCTTTGAGAAATGCCTCATCGTGTGTCTCTTTCTGTCTCCTTCTCTGGTATCGTAACCATGTGCTGCATCCTAGAGATGCTAAGGACGAGGTTCTCGGACCCAGTCATCATTCCCAGGGTGCTGCTGGAGGAGAGCCACCACCACCGCTGGAAAGACCCAAACCTCGGAAGAGCAGCGGAGTCGTACGCTTTGCCCTAGATGTCAACCAGACTGAGTAGTTCTGCCTGCAGGATGGAGGCCGAGATCTTAAACCGACTGATGCTCTGTATTGTATTTAGTATTTGCAACTAGTTGGATTATGAAAAAGTTACACTATCCAAGAGGCATCCCATGCATTTGAAACACGCATGTTTGACCAATGGAATTATCACAAAGGTGCTATGTCATTTTCTGGTTTCATGCCATTTGTTTTCAAAGAACATGCCACTATCATTAGAAATACCCCACCATAAAGTGCTTATACTACAATTCCAAAAGAAACTGTTTTAGTGTAAATAAATGATCATTGCAGATTACCATGCTGTGCTGTAGTTTTTGTTGTGGTCAGTCATTTTCAAACAGGGGGTCTGTACAGTGTGAAGGTCTGAAGAGTTCAGCATGTAGCAGAGGCACAAGGCTCCCAAATGTGGATGCAGCGTGATAGGCTACTGGCCTAATACGTTTAGATGCATAACAAAGGGGGAAACTGTGCGATAGAAGCATTTTAAGGGATAGTGAAATGATAATGAACTGTGGGCTTGGCATTTCAAAAGGATGCAATTCTAGTGCCACTGAACAAGACAAATGATGTATAACAGAACAGATACACATGGGTTGGAGAATCTAGGAAGTCAATATTCTCACATGTTCATAAAGTAACTAGA
>NC_045745.1:6888150-6889970 GCF_008692095.1 Etheostoma spectabile | reverse complement strand
TAATGTTATCAAGAAATAAGGTACAAAGTAAAACATCATCTTACCAGCTGCTGCCCCATTTGAAGGTGTAGAAAAGACTGACTGATAAGGAGTGTAGTGTTTAAATAAGGTAACCAGGTAAACTCAATCAGATAATTAAGGTGGAAGCAATAACCAACCAGTGGTGAAGATAGGGGAGGAAAGGATGTGAGGTACAGGAAGTGTGGTAGGTGTGGAAAGCAAGTGTCAAAATAAGATAGCAATAGGGATCTTTTAAACATTATCCTTTTCTACGATTCTAGATTCTACGATACGATTTTCATTTAACAAAAGAAACCATGCAAAACTTGAATGTCTTCCTCTACTTAAAGGATGTGTTTGGCTAATTGTTCCTTTACTTGGATGTTTGGGCCTCGCTGTGCAGAACGATGTGTGTGCATGTGTGATGTGGGAGTTTGTTTTCACATTAATCTGCTGAAGGGGGAAAGTGTCTCTGTGCTCACCTTAAAGCTTTAGTGCGTAACTTTTTTATATTGACGAATGTTTGTTACATTCAAGTCATTGCCAAATGAAGAGTCCATGTTTTTTTAATCCTCTGTTTTCTCTGGGGGGGGGGGGGGGGGGGGGGCATGTATCATGTGGATGCGCCAATAATGTTGTTGTCATTTCTTACAATTCCTCATGGTGGAGACAGAAACTATAGCTTTAATTCTTTTTTGTGACATCATAACCAGTTTGGGAGCCTGTCGTGCAGCTTTCACAGGTGTGATGTGGAAAGATCCAGTGCACATATACTGAGAATGGACTGCTAGGTGAAGTAGGAAAGGTAATTGAATCTTTTCTGAGAAAACCATAAATTTATATGCCGAAAAATGTCAGAAAAAGGGAACTCTGTTTACTATTTAATCTACGTGGTGGTGATCCATCTGAGTTTGAAAAGGGATAAGAATCAGGAGGTTTAACCATACTTCTGTAGCCTGCTGATAAATCTGGATCTGCTACATTGATATAGATCATTCTTGTTGTAAACTGTCCATCATCAGAGGTGCCTTAAAGGAGAGTTCCAGTCTATTCCATCACGTAGCTCTGTTGTCTGTGAATGTGGAGGTCTGTCAGTAGAGAAAAACTAACCAATCGGTGCTGTCTACACTGTGTTATCCTCCTGCTAGAGTTAGCACCCAACAGGCTTAAACAGGAGTCCTTGTTTTTAGCCTCTAAACATGCTGTCACAAATGTCATTACAAGTGTGTACCCATGTGCAGTGATTCCCTCTGAGTGAACACAGTGAATCGGACTGCTGGAGATGGGACAGAAAGGCATAAAAGTTGTGTTAATTCAGCTGTGTTTAGTTCCTGTGTTGATACTGCAGGAGTGCTTCAGGACCGTCTACCAACTACAATACCGAAAAGAGATACAAACATATTTTCAAAAGTAAGTGATGTAGTACAACTAGTAGGAGACAAGTTATATTTGAGGTAAGTTTTTTTTATTTAATCATTAAATTGACCCTACATATTTTTATTTTATCTCTCTTACCCCTTACCCCTAGCCTTTGCCCCTTGAAACCAAGGGGTAAGGGCTGGGGGGGAAAACACCCCCTTATGAAATGGGACACCACTTGGTTACATCTCCATAAAGTATGGATCACAAACTTCCAAGAGGCCGTCTCTGTCTATGTCAATGGCATGGATTTTGACAACAGTGTCATATAAATGTATATATTTCATAATTATTTCATGTTCACTTTGGTGGTGCAGAGGCCGATGTTATCTGTGTAGTACTTAGGTCTGTTTGCAATACACATGTGTACACAAACACATGGTGTGTTGTATATCTGTTTC
>NC_045745.1:6888072-6888140 GCF_008692095.1 Etheostoma spectabile | reverse complement strand
CACCGTTTTGAATGTCATTGATGTTCAAAAAAACTTTCTTTGTTAACAAAAATCTGTCTTTATTGCCC
>NC_045745.1:6887910-6888062 GCF_008692095.1 Etheostoma spectabile | reverse complement strand
AAACATAACAGGCAAAACCATTACATAAAATATATATTACAGAACCATTATCAACTATTAGAACCATAACTAACATGTCACACACATAAAAAGCTTAAAATGTGTAAAACTAAAAAAAAGACACAAGACCACAAACAAACAAATTAACTACA
>NC_045745.1:6885179-6887900 GCF_008692095.1 Etheostoma spectabile | reverse complement strand
TGTTCTGATATTCCAGACCAGTCTGATGCCTGTTGGCCAGTAACCTGATCCTGAACTAAATTCTCTGCTAATGGTTAAAACTGTAGACTTGCATGGAGTCCATTCAAGGCAGAGAAATGCGGGACTGTTTTGTAAATCATCAAAGTCGTCGGCAATTAGTGCTAGCATAGCAAGCTAGCGATTTTTAAAATGTTTCAAATAAGAACATGGTTACAAGTATAAATGTACAGAACTGTGTAGAGCACAAACAAGACTGTTGTAATTTTTAAATAAATATTTAAGCCAAAACTACTTCCATTTATGGGTCTATCTGCTCGATCTGGCATCCATTGTTGCCTGTTGCACAATATCTATGGGTACCCCTCGGTTTCAAGGAAGCTCGCTTCCTACCTTGGTTTTAAGGGCTGTGCATAAGCATATACTTTCACAACATTTACACCTACATAATATTGAACCAATCCATATAAATCCATTGTTGCATTACCGAGTTAAATAAAACAACTTTGATTTTCAGGGGCCGCTAGGGGTCCCTGTCCTCGGGCAAGGACTGAGTGCAATTATTCTATCCATGCACTAGAAAACCTTTGTGGCTCCCCTGGCTCACTATTGTTCATGGCAGCTGTGGTGCAAGTATGTAATATTAGAATTTATAATATTTTGTATATAGCTAAACATTTGTTAAAGCTCATGTCTCATGAGGCCTCTGGTACATGGTGGGCGATCAAGGGACTTGTGTCCGGGTAAACCTGTGCATTGAGGAGTGTGTCCGATAGTGTCTGTAGTACTTTTTTAAAACACGTCTGGAGGAAAAGGAACGGCAATGGATTACCTACTTTTCTTTAAAAGCACAAGCAGCATTTTTCAAAGTGATTTTTGGCAAGCTTTTTAGATGTCTCATTAAGGCAGGTGCTCATGTTTCATTTTTGACTTAGAGTCCAGCATGTAGGGGGAAGAGAAGATGTTTCCTTGTTACAGGTTATACTACTATTCCTCAGACTGGCTTCCCTTCATTAGTGCTGTTATCTTCTTAGCAAACTGTAAATGATCGGGTTAGGTTACATGTACACAGAAATCACAGCTTAAGTTATGGTGTTTTGTCACAACCTGCGTTGGCGCTGAAGATTTCTGGGATTTGTGCAATCATAATTCCAATTGTGATTGGAGACTTTGGTTGTCTTTGACAAGAGCTGGGGGAGGGGGAGGCACACTCAATCTGTCAATCTTAACCAGCAAGTCAGCCATCTTGATGTAGAGTGGACCACCATGGATTCTGTTGTGTTGGTAGAAAGAGAAAGACTCGTGAAAAGACCAGTGAAAGATCAATTCCAAAGCTATATATATATATATACATATACATATACATATATACATTTATATATATATATATATGTGGGACTTCAGATCTTACAGTAAAAACATCCATAGTGGAGGAAGTATTAAAGCAAAACCACACTATAACAACACTTACAAGCAAAAATCTTGAATTTAAAATGTCAATAAAGTAAACTTATGTTAGTATTGACAAAATAAACTGTACGTATGAAAAGTGAACCACACTTTATTTTACAGATAACAGAATAACTGTAAAAATAACTAATCACTAAACTAAAAAACATAATTAACTGTCTACACTTTATCTATGATCTGCACTAAATGACATAGATATGTCCAGGAAATTTCTAATATATTATTAGGAAATAATGGAACCTGTAAAAAAGTGTAACCGCTCATTTCAACTACTCGATGTAGGGTAACGCTTTATTTGCAATACATTCAATTGCAACAATTCATTCCATTCTCATCACATGTGACATGTGACTGAGATCTTCTACCAGTCCCTAGACAGCGTGATGGCACCGCTCACATCTGAGGATACTATCCACACAGCCCAGGTGCTGGGAGGAGGAAGGTCCTGAGCCGCTCTATGAAACACAATGAGGAGGTTTAATTAGTAAGGAACTGTGCGAGGAAAAGCCTTTGGAGATCACTGTATATCCTGTGCGCACACACACACACACCAAAGCGTAAAGCATAATAAATGACTGTGTCTCCGAGCCACCCTGACCTGGCTGACCATACAGACAGACGGATGTAAGGAAGAGAAGGAAGAAAGAGGAAGGACTGTGGAGACACAGATCATGTTGCAGCCGTAATGCAGGATGTGGCTCGGCTAAATATAGAAGGAGAGAGTGGAAAACTAATTTATCCTCCAGAGCATCCTCCGAACACCAAGGCCCATTTACTGTATCATTTTCCCTAGACACTTTTGCGCATGTTGGATTGTTGCTAAGTGAAACATGTGGGCATGTAGTAGTGTGGGTGTGTGTTTTGTGTGTGTGTGTGTGTTTGGTGTGGTGTGTGTGTGTGTGTGTTGTGTGTGGTGTGTGTGTGTGGTAATAACTTTATTTCAGACCAGGGGATCCATATCAAAATAAGAACATATACAAACACAAAAAAAAAAAATAAATAAATAATAAAGCCTTCCACAATGTTCGTGTCTAGTATACAGACATGTTCGCCAATGGTTCCACAATCGGGAGGAGAATCTGACAGACTACGTACAGGGTCAGCCAAAACAGTGATTATGTCATTTCTGACTCAAGATACCCTACCAAAGCCTACACATCAGGTTACGTAAAACAGCAGAGCAGGCAGGTACCCCAAAGCTGACTAACATATGGCTTGCACCGGAGCTTCTTGGAGCTCTCAGCAGCCTCATGC
>NC_045745.1:6884917-6885169 GCF_008692095.1 Etheostoma spectabile | reverse complement strand
GGCCACTGGGAGTTTTCTGATGCTGCCTTGCTCCTAACGACACCACAAGTAGGCCGTTTACAAAGGTGTACAATACGCTCCAAAAAGTGAGATTTTCACAGGTACAGAGCACATGCTAAACTTACAACCCAGCATGTTCGCTGAGCATACAGCTTCCGACGCTGCCTATAGATATCCTTATCATCGGAAAGGTTATTTGCAATAACATGGCCCAAATATGTAATCTCAGTGCACACCATAAGTGCAGTGCCA
>NC_045745.1:6884319-6884416 GCF_008692095.1 Etheostoma spectabile | reverse complement strand
TTTTACACAATTTTAAAAATAATTTCTCATGATTAACACGATCAAATGCTTTAGAAGCTTTAATGAAGCATAAGAACATTGTGGAATTTTGCCTATT
>NC_045745.1:6884169-6884309 GCF_008692095.1 Etheostoma spectabile | reverse complement strand
AAAATTTCTTTTAGTGCAAAAATACAGAAATCAGTACCATGCTTCCGTTTAAAACCAAATTGGTTTTCAATAGACAGGACACACCTCTCAAGTCTACACAATATAACTGTCTCCAGCACTTTGGACATAACACTGGCCAG
>NC_045745.1:6873816-6884148 GCF_008692095.1 Etheostoma spectabile | reverse complement strand
TGAGCAGTTCAGCTTCCCCACTTTATCTTTAATAACTGGTACCAGCACAACAGAGAGCGTAGAATCAGGTAACTCTCCATGAACCAGGAACCCTGTGGAGCACATAGCCACCAGAGGACACAGTTTCTTACTGGCAAATTTAATTGGGATTGAACTGTAAGAATGTACAAAACCACTGTGAGGATTTATGTACCCTGTAAAGTATTGTGGGGTCTCTAGTATCTCAGCAGGCCTATTTTACGGGAATAATGTAGAGTTTAATGATGATGTTGCTGTTCTATCGTTGAAGTCAAGGAAGCAATACTGAAGTTAAGAGAAATAAGGCTGTGGCCTGGATGACCTACAGCTGACATTTAAATTGCCAGTAAGAAAACTGTGTCCTCTGGTGGCTATGTGCTCCACAGGTTCCTGGTTCATGGAGAGTTACTGATTCTAGCTCTCTGTTGTGTCGGTACCAGTTATTAAAGTAAAGTGGGGAAGCTGAACTGCTCAGATATTACAGGCCAATAGTCGGGCCAGTGTTATGTCCAAGTGAGGTGGAGACAGTTATATTGTGAGACTGAGAGGTGTGTTCCTGTCTATGAAAACCAATTTGGTTTTTAACGGAAGCATGGTACTGATTTCTGTATTTTGCACTAAAAGAAATTTTAGATAAAGTAATAGGCAAAAATTCCACAATGTTCTTATGCTTCATTAAAGCTTCTAAAGATTGATCGTGTAATCATGAGAAATTATTTTAAAGTGTGTAAAAGTGGGGCCTGGTTGATAATAGAATCTTGGTGTATTGGTACTCGCATCAGACTATGAGAGTAAGATGGGGGAATGTATGTCTGTTCCCTTCCAAGTGACCAAGGGTGTTCGCCAGGGAGGAACTTCTGTCTCCTTTCTTTTTTAATATGTATAGAATGAGTTATCTTTGATTTAAATGAAGTGGTTACCAGGCTGTAGGGTTGGTGACTTACTATAACCACCTTATGTATGAGATGGATTGGTTTCATCTTTAGCCCACACAGTGCTGGTCTCCAACAGCTTCTAAGGGTTGCACACAGTATGGTGTGGATTTTGACATACAAATACAATGCTAAAAGATAAGATTATGATTATCAGAAGTAGAGAAGAAGGCACAGGCAACCTTCCCTGACTTCTATCTGTCTGGCACTGCACTTATGGTGTGCACTGAGATTACATATTTGGGCCATGTTATTGCAAATAACCTTTCCGATGTAAGGAATCTATAGCAGCGTCGGAGCGTATGCTCAGCGAACATGCTGGGTTGTAAGTTTAGCATGTGCTCTGTACCTTTGAAAATCTCACTTTTTGGAGCGTATTGTACACCTTGTAAACGGCCTAACTTGTGGTGCGTTAGGAGCAGGCAGCATCAGAAAATCCCAGTGGCCCTAACGACAGCATGAGGCTGCTGAGAGCCCAACGAGCTCCGGTGCAAGCCATTGTAGTCAGCTTTGGGGTACCTGCCTGCTCTGCTGTTTTCCGTAACCTGATGTGTAGATTTATGTTAGGGTATCTGAGTCAGAAAATGACATAATCACTGTTTTGGCTGACCCTGTACGTAGTTCTGTCAGATTTCCTCCAGATTGTGGAACCATGGCGAACATGTCTGTATACTAGACACCGAACAGGTGAAGGCGTATTTTATGTATTTATTTATTTTTTTTGTGTGTATATGTTCCTATTTTGATATGGATCCCCGGGTCTGAAATAAAGTTTATTACACACACACACAACACACACACACACACAACACACACACACACACACAACACACATACACACCACACACACCACACACACATACATACATGCACACATGTTTCACTTAGCAACAATCCAACATGCGCAAAAAAGGTCTAGGGAAAAGGAATACAGTAAATGAGGCCTTGGGGGTTCGGAGATGCTTCTGGAGGATAAATAGTTTTGTCCTCTCTCTCCTTCTATTTAGCCGAGCCACATCCGGCATTACGGCGCAACATGATATGTGTCTCCACAGTCCTTCACTCTTCTCTTCCTGTACATCCGTTGTCTGTATGGCAGCCAGGTCAGGGTGGCTCGGGGGGACACAGTCATTTATTATGCTTTACGCTTGTGTGTGTGTGTGTGTGTTGTGTGTGTGTGTGCGCACAGGAATACAGTGATCTCCAAAGCTTTTCCTCGCAAAGTTCCTTACTAATTTAAACTCCTCATTGTTTTCATAGAGCGGCTCAGGACCTTCCTCCTCCCAGCACCTGGGCTGTGTGGATAGTATCTCAGTATGTGAGCGTGCCATCACGCTGTTGGGACTGGTAGAAGATCTCAGTCACATGTCAATGTGATGAGAAAATGGAATGAATTTGCAATTGAATGTATGCAAAAAGCGTTACCTACATCTAGTAGTTGAATGAGCGGTTACACTTTTTTACAGGTTCCATTATTTCCTAATATATTAGAAAATTTCCTGGAAATATCTATGTCATTTAGTGCAGATCATAGATAAAGTGTAGACAGTTAATTAGTTTTTTAGTTTAGTGAGGAGGTCTTTTTACAGTATCTGTTATCTGTAAAATAAAGTGTGGGTTACTTTTCATACGTACAGGTTATTTTGTCAACTACAACAATAAGTTTACTTTATTACAGTTTAATTCAAGATTTTTGTAAGTGTGTTATAGTGTGTTTTGCTTTAATACTTCCTCCCTATGGATGTTTTTACTGTAAGATCTGAAGTCCCACATATTATATATATATAAATGTATATATGTATATGATATGTTATATCTATATAATAGCTTTGGAATTGATCTTTCACTGGTCTTTTCACGAGGTTTCTCTTTCTACCACACAACACGAATCCATGGTGGTCCACTCTACATCAGATGGCTGACTTGCTGGTTAAGATGAACAGGTGGAGTGTGCCTCCCCTCCCCCAGCACTGTCAAAGACAACCAAGTCGCCAAACACAATTGGAATTATGATTGCACAATCCCAGAAGCTCAGCGCCAAGCAGGGTGTGACAAAACACATAACTTAACGGGTTGTTTCTGTGTCATGTAAACCTAACCGCTCAGTTACAGTTTGCTAAGAAGATAACAGCACTAATGAGGGAAGCCAGGCTGAGGAAGAGTAGTAGAAACCTGAACAATGGAAACATATTCTCTTCCCCTACATGCTGACTCTAAGTCAAAATGAAACATGAGCACCTGCCTTAAGGAGACATCTAAAAGCTTGCCAAAATCACTTTGAAAAATGCTACTTGTGTTTAAAGAAAAATAGGTAATCCATTGCCGTTCCTTTTCCTCCAGACGTGTTTTAAAAAAGTACTACAGACACTATCGGCACACACTCTCAATGCACAGGTTACCCGGACACAAGTCCCTTGATCGCCCACCAGTACCAGAGGGCCCATGAGACATGAGCTTTAACAAATGTTTAGCTATATACAAAATATTAAATTCTAATATTACATACTTGCACCACAGCTGCCATGAACAATAGTGAGCCAGGGGGCCACAAAGGTTTTCTAGTGCATGGATAGAATAATTGCACACTCAGCTCCTGCCGACGCAGGACAGGCGCACCTAGCGGCCCCTGAAATCAAAGTGTTTTATTTAACTCGGTAGCAAACAATGGTTTACATGGGATTGGTTCAATATTTGTAGGTGTAAATGTTGTGAAAGGATATGCTATGCACAGCCCTTAAAACCAAGGTAGAAGCGAGCTTCCTTGAAACCGAGGGGTACCATAGAATTGAACAGGCAACAATGGATGCCAGATCGAGCAGATAGACCCAAAATGGAGTAGTTTTGGCTTAATATTATTTTAAAAACTTACAACATTTGTTGTGGCTCTACACAGTTCGTAAATTTATAACTTGAACATGTTCTTATTTTGAAAAATTTTAAAAACGCTAGCTTGCTATGATAGCACTAATTGCCGACGACTTGAGATTTACAAAACAGTCCCGCATTTCTCTGCTTGAATGGACTCATGCAAGTCACAGTTTTAACCATTAGCAGAGTAATTTAGTTCAGGTATCAGGTTACTGGCCAACAGGAATCAGACTGGTCTGGAATATCAGAACAGCTGTAGTTAATTTGGTTGTTTGTGGTCTTGTGTCTTTTTTTTAGTTGTACACATTTTAAGTTTTTATGTGTGGACATGTTAGGATGGTTCTAATAGTTGATAATGGTGGTAAGATAGATTTTATGATGGTTTTGCCTGTTATGTTAATTTATTGGGCAATAAAGACAGAGTTTTGTTAACAAAGAAGTTTTTTTGAACACAATGACATTCAAAACGGTATGTAACTGAAAACGATATACAAACACCATGGTTTGTGTAAAACTGTGTATGCAAACAGACTAAGTACTACACAGATAACATCGGCCTCGCACCACCAATGAACATGAAATAATTATGAAATTTACATTTATAGTGACACTGTTTGTCAAAATCCATGCCATTATCATGACAGAGACGGCCTGGAAGTTTGTGATCCTACTTTATGGAGATGTAACCAGTGGTGTCCCATTTCATTAAGGGGGTGTTTTCCCCCCAGCCACTTACCCCTTGGTTTCAAGGGCAAAGGCTAGGGGGAGGGGTTAAGAGAGAGATAAAATAAAAATATGTAGGGTCAATTAATGATTAAATAAAAACAAACTTCCTTCAATTATAATGCTCCTACTAGTTGTCTACATCATTACTTTTGAAAATAGTTTGTTATCTCTTCGGATTGTAGTTGGTAGACGGTCCTGGCAAGCACTCTCCTGCAGTAGCAACACAGGAAATAAACACAGCTGAATTAACAAAACTTTTATGCCTTCTGTCCCATCTCCAGCAGTCCGATTCACTGTGTTTCACTCAGAGGAATCACTGCACTGGGTACACACTTGTAAAGGACATTTGTGACAGCTAGTTTAGAGGCTAAAAACAAGGACTTCCGTAAGCCTGTTGGGTTGCTAACTCTAGCAGGAGGATAACCACAGTGTAGACAGCACCGTTGGTTAGTTTTTCTCTACGACCGACCCTCACATTCACAGACAACAGAGCTACGTGATGGAATAGACTGGAAATCCCTTAAGGCCCTCTGATGATGGACAGGTTACAACCAGAAATGATCTATACATGTAGCAGATCCAGATTATCAGCAGGCTACAGAAGTATGGTTAAACCTCCTGATTTCTTATCCCTTTTCAAACTCAGAGGATCACCACCACGTAGATAAATAGTAACAGAGTCCCTTTTCTGACATTTTTCGGCATATAAATTTATGGTTTTCTCAGAAAAGATTCAATTACCTTCTACTTCACGAGCAGCATTCTCAGGTATAGCACTGGATCTTTCCACATCACAACTGTGAAAGCTGCAAACAGGCTCCCAAACTGGTTATGATGTCACAAAAAAGATTAAAGCTTAGTTTCTGTCTCACCATGAGAATTGTAAGAAATGACACACAACATTAGGCGCATCCACATGATACATGCCCCTCCCCCCCCCCCCCTCAAACAGAGAAAACAGAGGATTAAAAAAACATGGACTCTTCATTTGGCAATGACTTGAATGTAACAAACTGTTCAATATAAAAAGTTACGCACTAAAGCTTTAAGGTGAGCACAGAGACACCTTCCCCCTTCGCAGATTAATGTGAAAAACAACAAACTCCCACATCACACATGCACACACATCGTCTGACACAGCGAGGCCCAAACATCCAAGTAAAGGAACAATTAGTCAAAACACATCCTTAAGTAGAGGAGAAATTCAAGTTGCGCATGGGTTCTTTTGTTAAATGAAAATCGTATCGTAGAATCTAGAATGGTAGAAAAGGCTAATGTTTAAAAGATCCCTATTGCTATCTTATTTTGACACTTGCTTTCACACCTACACCAATTTCTGTACCCCTCACATCCTTTCTCCCCTATCTTCACCACGGTTGGTTATTGCTTCCACCTTAATTATCTGATGAGTTTACTGGTTACTATTTAACCACTACACTCCTTATCAGTCAGTCTTTTCGCACACTTCAAATGGGGCAGCAGCTGGTAAGATGATGTTTTACTTTGTACCTTATTTCTTCGATAACTTATTTATCTAGTTACTTTATGAACATGTGAGAATTTGAATTCCTAGATTCTCCAACCCATGGTATCTGTCTGTTAACATCATTTGTCTTGTTCAGTGGCACTGAATTGCATCCTTTTTGAAATCCAAGCCCACAGTTCATTATCATTCACTTACCTTAAAATGCTTCTATGCACAGTTTCCCCTTTTATGGATCTAAACGTATTAGGACAGTAGCCTATCCGCTGCATCCACATTTGGAGAGCTTGTGCCGCGCTACAGTTGAACTCTTCAGCCTTCACACTGTACCGACCCCCTGTTTGAAAAGGACTGACCACAACAAAAAACTACAGCACAGCATGTAACTGCAATGATCAGTTATTTACACTAAAACAGTTTCTTTGGAATTGTAGTATAAGCACTTTATGGTGGGGTATTTCTAATGATAGTGATGTTCTGAGAAAACAAAATGGCATGAATACCAGAAAAGACATAGCACCTTGTGATAATTTCATTGGTCAAACAGCGTGTTTCAATGCATGGGAATGCCTACGGATAGTGTAACTTTTTCATAATCCAACTGTTGCAAATACTAAATACAATACAGAGCATCAGTCGGTTTAAGATCTCGGCCTCCATCTGCAGGCGAACTACTCAGTCGGTTGACATCTAGGGCAAAGCGTTACGACTCCGCGCTCTCGAGGTTTGGTCTTTCCAGCGGTGGTGGTGGCTCTCTCCAGCAGCACCTGGGAATGATGATGGGTCCGAGAACCTGTCCTTAGACATCTCTAGGATGCCGCACATGGTACCGATACAGAGAGGGACACAGAAAGAGACACACGAGAGGCATTCTCAAAGGCAACAAACATCATAAGTCATTGGGTGTAGTGAGCACCCGTGACTCCATTTCAGTGGAACATATCAGGATCTGTTCAAGAGACAACGCTATCTACACTATCAGTATGGGGTGGTTTGCTTACAACATTATTAGAATGCCCAATGCAGTCATGATAGAATAAAGTGACTCATGTAATTGAAAACTTGACGATAAATGCCAATGGGTTGTGCGAAACACATGCAAGTAAAGCTTGTGGGTATTTCTAAGCCGCATTGGATAGCTTGTTAGATCAATTCAAGCCATTGGTTTAAACTATACTTTGACTCATTCAGTGACATTTGAACTACGAGTGTCAAGGTGCAATGAGGGTCTCGGGGTGTTCTGTGAAAGAATAGCTACAGATAGAACAATCCAAATCAATACATTAGCAGTACAAATTAGACTGAAGATCATTACATGCACTTACAATTTCCTTTTGAAGTGTTTCCAAAGCAGACGCTCCTCTCCATTCCGACTTACCCTCATCTTACACTCCAAGCTAACACTCAACATCTGGACAAATGATTAAATACAACCATCAGGTTGGAGATCCTACAGAAACAGTGGCAGCATGCTTTAGAGACAGATATGGAATCAAGAATTCTTTTTTTAAAACAGGATATAAATCTACTCAGTGACAAAAAGCTAAGATGTAAAGTGCTGCAATTATAAAGGGAACTTCGTGTTTTTACTGAATCCTGTTTCAATTGTGCTAAGTGACTAATAAGGATAACAATCTTGAAATGGGATCCAGTATTAACCGAAAGCGCTGCAGTTTGCAGCGTAAAAAACCGGCTGCAATGTAATCCTAGGGGCAATTACGCAAATAAATGTGTGGTCCACTATAGTGTTTTTTGCCATGGGACAGAGTATTGAGTTTTATGTCGACTACATTATGGAAAGATTCCAGCGTGAAATAAAACTTTCTTCTTTAACTTTTAATTGATACGGTCCGTTTGTTATTCTAAGTCTGTCAGGGAGACGTCTCGTTCTGAAATCTTGCGGCCGTGACGTTTCTCATTCCACCATTGCGAAAGCACAAATATTAAGCCATACACTGGAAAATATGTTAGTAACTCCAAGATACGTAATAATGCAACAAACTCTGGCACGCCTCTCTCCAACTCACCGATTCCATTGTTTATTTCTTATGCTCGATTCAGAAGACGACTCTTGAGAAGACTGAGTAAACAAAACAGGACCATAATCAGCAAAGGTTAAAAAAACGCAGACCACAGGTGAGCTGAGTATTATAACTGCAAACAAGGAGGAACAAGTGTGAGAGCACAGCTTCACAATGTAGAAAAAACCTAAAATGACCAAAGGGGCATCAAAAGCAGACTCTTATAAGTAACAATCTCGAGCGTTCTGTGGCACAAAAAGCTCTTTTAGAGGTCCCCATGCATGGTGCTCTTTGGATTTTTATATTAGTCCTATAGATTGGTCGCTTAATACATTACTGTCCTCATCTGTGAAGTCTCTTTAATATAGACCTTAGTGGTCCCATAATACTGTACTGAAGTCCTTTATTCAAGACTTAGTGGTCCTCATGTATATAAGCTGGTATACTTTGCCCCTATAGGTATCGAAGTCTTTGTAGACCTAGTGGTCCCTAAAATCCTGTATGGAAGTCTCTTTGACCATTGACCCTAGTGGTCCCTAATACGTATCTGAAGTCTCTTTTAAATAGACCTTGTGGTCCCTAATACTGTATCTGAAGTCTCTTTTTAGAACCTTGTATGTGGTCCCTAATACGTATCTGAAGTACTCTTTATATGACTTAGTGGTCCCCAGAGCAGGATACCAGGGTCTGTCAGGTTTAGTACTATCACCATTATAACCCACATGGGGGGGGCATAAGGCATGAGGACTGCGGTATAATGTTAAAAAAAACCTCAGTGACATTTTCATGAATGGGACCTTTTATAGGGATGTCACTGATGTTGTAAATTCCCATAGGATTACTTGCAGCCTGGTTGCAGTGTTAGCTCTTGCTCATACTGGACAAACAAGTCACACTTAAAACATGGGGGAAATTAGGTCACGTTTAACAAAATAACAAAGTTCCCTTCAGAACATGAGTGGATCTGCCTCACATAAAGAAGGAATAATCTCCACATCCTGGTTGGGTTGGTACATCCAACAATCATGCAGATTGTTTTAACCCATGAGAAGAGTGCGTGCATCACAGCGGCTGACAGAGGTCAAGGATGGGTGGAGATGGCTGGGCTAAACCTGGGCGCTCTTAAGAATACGCCCCTTACATGCAGCATAGTGATAGCAGCACGTAAGACAGCCCCATTACTCCTCCAACTCTACACTCGGGTGTCCATTATGGAAGAGGCAATATACAGACGGGGCTTGACCTGGAGGTGACCAGAGATAATGTGCGGTTGAAAATAAACTGCCACTTCATGGCTACATTCACATACACGTTTTAATGTCTAAGCATGTTTTGAAAAACAAACAAAATCAGGACTTTTTCATATTTGAAAAAAACAACAACCTCTTCTTACAACAAGAAAAGTGATTTTTAAAATCTGTGACGTCACCACATATAAAGTCTATTGGGCTGAACGGGAAACTCGCAGGCAAGGCCACTGGGGGAACACAAATTGCGCATATTCAGTGGGTCGCAACATCAGGGAAAATAAACCTACAGCTCAGAAATCATTGACATTAAGAAAACTATAGGAATGAAGGGGCCTTCTCCCAAACGCGGTACCAGTTCCTTAATACATTCGTATGGCTGCGAAGTGGTTGTGTAAACAGGAAGGCAGGGATTGTCGACATTTACTCTGACGTTTCAACAACATAGATGGAAAACGTAAGAAAGAGAAAAAAAAATACCTTAAAAAATAACATCAATGTAAAAGTAAGGCCATACTGAAAGAGTATGTAAGCTGGCTTGACGTTAAGACTTGACGTGCATCGTTGTTTCCAAAAGGTCTGTTTTGCCGCGACAAACGCAACCTCCAGAGTTTTCAAACCAAAGTGGGAGCAGCTGTGTTCCAAATGTCTCCATTGGGGCCGGACACGCCATGAGTATTGCAGACGTGAGGCCGGTTAACGTAGCAAGATATTTGTTTTGTAAAACCAAAATAGTGTAGATGTAGCCATAGAAAACAAAGTGAAATCACATCTCTTGGGATGTATGGATGGCAATGAGGTGGCATTTGGGCTCGTGGTTGTTTCTTTACTGTCTTCTGTGATATGAATTACCTTGGGTTGGGTGAGTGCACAGACACCAGGTGTTGCTTAGAGTCGGCACCAGCCAATATATCGGATGGGCTGGCAGAGTTGTAGTAGTTGGTACTGTTTAGCACAAACCCCTTAAATGAAATCAGAATGTCACTCATTAGACATGACAACATTGGACACAGCCGACGTATGAGAAAGACAATAAA
>NC_045745.1:6860971-6873791 GCF_008692095.1 Etheostoma spectabile | reverse complement strand
CACAATAAGGCATCTTTTGGGGCCTTGATATCACCCAGCAAGGCATCAGAAAGATTGATATATTTATTAACATCTTTCTCTGACAATTTTGACCAACTTATTTTTTCTACATTAATGCCATTATCCACATCCAATGGTTGTTGAACACAGACAATTACCGGTGTTGCTGCTGTGGATAATGGCATTAATGTAGAAAAAATAAGTTGGTCAAAATTGTCAGAGAAAGATGTTAATAATATATCAATCTTTTGATGCCTGTGGGTGATATCAAGGCCCCAAAAGATGCCTTAGGTTGGGATATGAACTGTAAGAATGACAACACTGTGAGGTTAGTACCCTGTAGAAGCTATTGTGGGGTCTCTAGTATCTCCGCAGCCTATTTATACGGGAATAATGTAGAGTTTAATGATGATGGTGCTGTCCCTATGTTGAAGTCAAGGAAGCAATACTGAAGTTAAGAGAAATAAGGCCTGTGGCCTGGATGACCTACAGCTGACATCTTAAATTTGCCAGTAAGAAAACTGTGTCCTCTGGTGGCATGTGCTCCCACGGGTTCCTGGGTTCATGGAGAGTTACCTGATTCTACGCCTCTGTTGTGCTGGTACCAGTTATTAAAGATAAAGTGGGGAAGCTGAACTGCTCAGATATTACAGGCCAATAGTGGGCCAGTGTTATGTCCAAAGTGCTGGAGACAGTTATATGTGAGACTGAGAGGTTGTGTTCCTGTCTATGAAAACCAATTTGGTTTAAACGGAAGCATGGTACCGATTTCTGTATTTTGCACAAAAGAAATTTTAGATAAATAATAGGCAAATTCCACAATGTTCTTATGCTTCATTAAAGCTTCAAAGATTGATCGTGTAATCATGAGAAATTATTTTAAAAGTGTGTAAAAGTGGGGTCCCTGGTTTATAATAGAATCTTGGTGTATTGGTACTCGCATCAGACTATGAGAGTAAGATGGGGGAATGTTGCTGTTCCCTTCCAAGTGACCAAGGGTGGTGCAGGGAGGCTTCGTCTCCTTTCTTTTTAATATGTAATTGAATGGTTATCTTTGATTTTAAATGAAGTGGTACTACGGCTGTAGGGTTGGTGACTTACATAACCTTATGTATGCAGATGATTGGTCATCTTTAGCCCACACAGTGCTGGTCTCCAACAGCTTCTAAGGGTATGCACACAGTTTATGGTGTGGATTTTGACATACAAATACATGCTAAAAGAGTAAGATTATGATTATCAGAAGTAGAGAAGACAGAAAGCAACCTTCCCTGACTTTATCTGTCTGGCACTGCACTTATGGTGTGCACTGAGTCAAATATTTGGCCATGTTATTGCAAAACCTTTCCGATGTAAGGAATCTATAGGCAGCGTCGGAAGCGTATGCTCAGCGAACATGTGGGTTGTAAGTTTAGCAGTGCTCGTACCTGTGAAATCTCACTTTTGGAGCGTATTGTACACCTTGTAAACGGCTAACTTGTGGTGTCGTTAGGAGCCAGGCAGCATCAGAAAACTCCAGTGGCCCATAACGACAGCAATGAGGCTGCTGAGAGCCCAAGAGAGCTCCGGTGCAAGCCATTGTTAGTCAGCTTTGGGGTAATGCCTGCTCTGCTGTTTTCCGTAACCTGATGTGTAGATTATGTTAGGGTATCTGAGTCAGAAATGACATAATCACTGTTTGGCGACCCTGTACGTAGTTCTGTCAGATTTCCTCCAGATTGTGGAACCATGGCGAACATGTCTGTATACTAGACACCGAACATTGGGGAAGGCTTTATTTTATGTATTTATTTTATTTTTTTGTGTTTGTATATGTTCTATTTTGATATGGATCCCCCCTGGGTCTGAAATAAAGTTTATTACACACACAACACACACACCACACACCACACACAACACACCACACACACACAACACAACACACACCAACACACACAACATAACCATACCTGCACACATGTTTCACTTAGCAAACAATCCAACATGCGCAAAACAAGGTCTAGGGAAAGAATACAGTAAATGAGGCCTTGGGTGGTTCGGAGATGCTTTGGAGGATAAATAGTTGTCCCATCTCTCCCTTCTATATTAGCCGAGCACACATCCGGCATTACGGCTGCAACATGATCTGTGTCTCCACAGTCCTTCCTCTTTTCCTTCTCTTCCTTACATCCGTTGTCTGTATGGCAGCCAGGTCAGGGTGGCTCGGGACACAGTCATTTATTATGCTTTACGCTTTGTGTGTGTGTGTGTGTGTGTGTGGGGTGTGTGCGAAGGATTACAGTGATCTCCAAAGCTTTTCCTCGCCACAGTTCCTTACTAATTTAAACTCCTCATTGGTTTTCATAGAGCGGCTCAGGACCTTCCTCCTCCCAGCACCTGGGCTGTGTGGATAGTATCCTCAGTAGTGACGGGCCATCACGCTGTCTTGGGACTGGTAGAAGATCTCAGTCACATGTACATGTGATGAGAATGGAATGGATTGTTGCAATTGAATGGATTGCAAATAAAGCGTTACCCTACATCGAGTAGTTGAAATGAGCGGTTACACTTTTTTACAGGTTCCATTATTTCCTAATAAATATTAGAATATCTGGACATATCATGTCATTTAGTGCAGATCATAGATAAAGTGTAGACAGTAATTATGTTTTTAGTTTAGGTGAGTAGTTTTTTTACAGTATTGATGTATCTGTAAAATAAAGTGTGGGTTACTTTTCAACGTACAGTTTATTTGTCCAAACACATAAGTTTACTTTATTACATTTTAATTCAAGCTTTTTGCTTTGTAAGTGTGTTATAGTGTGTTTTGCTTTAATACTTCCTCCCCTATGGATGTTTTTACTGTAAGATCTGAAGTCCCACATATATATATATATAAATGTATATATGTATATGGATATGTATATCTATATATATAGCTTTGGAATTGATCTTTCACTGGGCTTTTCACGAGGTCTTTCTCTTTCTACCAACACAACAGAATCCATGGTGGTCCACTCTACATCAGATGGCTGACTTGGGTTAAGATGAACAGATGGATGTGCCTCCCTCCCCCAGCACTTTGTCAAAGACAACCAAGTCGTCCAATCACAATTGGAATTATGATTGCACAAATCCCAGAAATCTCAGCGCCAACGCAGGTGTGAACAACACACCATAACTTAAGCTGGATTTCTGTGTCATGTAACTAACCGACTAATACATTTTTGCTAAGAAGATAACAGCACTAATGAAGGGAAGCCAGTCTGAGGAATAGTAGATAACCGGACAAGGAAACTATCTCTTCCCCTACATGCGACTCTAGTCAAAAATGAAACATGAGCCACCTGCCTTAATGAGACATTAAAAGCTTGCCAAAAATCACTTTGAAAAATGCTACTTGTGCTTTTAAAAAAAAGTAGGTAATCCATGCCGTTCCTTTTCCTCCAGACGTGTTTTAAAAAAGTTACAGACACTATCGGACAACACTCTCAATGCACAGGTTACCGGACACAAGTCCCTTGATCGCCCACCAGTTACCAGAGGGCTCATGAGACATGAGCTTTAACAAATGTTAGCTATATACAAAATATTATAAATTCTAATATACATACTTGCACCACAGTGCCATGAACAATAGTGAGCCAGGGGAGCCACAAAAGGTTTTCTAGGGCATGGATAGAATAATTGCACCTCAAGTTCTTGCCGAGGCAGGGGACCCCCTAGCGGCCCTGAAATCCAAGTGTATTTAACTCGGTAAGCAAACAAGGATTTATGGGATTGGTTCAATATTATGTAGGGTAAATGTTGTGAAAGTATATGCTTAGCACAGCCCTAAAACCAAGGTAGAAGCGAGCTTCCTTGAAACCGAGGGGTCCATAGAATTGTCAAGGCACACAATGGATGCAGATCGAGCAGATAGACCCATAAATGGAAGTAGTTTGGCTTAATATTATTTAAAAACTTACAACATCTTGTTTGTGCTCTACACAGTCTGTACATTTATACTTGAACATGTTCTTATTTGAAACATTTTAAAAATCGCTAGCTTGCTATGATAGCACTAATTGCCGACGACTTGATGATTTACAAAACAGTCCCGCATTTCTCTGCTTGAATGGACTCATGCAAGTCACCGTTTTAACCATTAGCAGAGAATTTAGTTCGGAATCAGTTACTGGCAACAGGAATCAGACTGGTCTGAATTCAGAACAGCTGTAGTTAATTTGTTTGTTGTGGTCTTGTGTCTTTTTTTTAGTTTACCCATTTAAGTTTTTTAGTGTGTGACATGTTAGTTATGGTTCAATAGTTGAAATGGTTGTAATAGATATTATTATGGTTTTGCCTGTTATGTTAATTTATTGGGCAATAAAGACAGATTTTTGTAACAAAGAAGTTTTTTTGAACATCAATGACATTCAAAACGGATGTGAACTGAAAACGATATACAACACACCAGTGTTTGTGTCCAAAACTGTGTATTTGCAAACAGACTAAGTACTACACAGATAACATCGGCCGCTGCACCACCAAAGTGAACATAAATAATTATGAAATATATACATTTATAGACACTTTGTCAAAATCCATGCCAGACATAGACAGAGACGGCCTCTTGGAAGTTTGTGATCCTACTTTATGGAGATGAACCAGTGGTGTCCCATTTCATTAAGGGGGTGTTTTCCCCCCAGCACCTTACCCCTTGGTTTCAAGGGCAAAGGCTAGGTAAGGGGTTAAGAGAGATAAAATAAAAATATGTAGGGTCATTTAATGATTAAATAAAAAAACTACCCAAATAACTTGTCTCCTACTGTTGTACTACATCACTTAATTTTGAAAATTGTTTGTTATCTCTTTTCGGTATTGTAGTTGGTAGACGGTCCTGGAAGCACTCTGCAGTACAACACAGGAACTAAACACAGCTGAATTAACAACAACTTTTATGCTTTCTGTCCCATCTCCAGCAGTCCGATTCACTGTGTCACTCAGAGGAATCACTGCACCTGGGTACACACTTGTAATGGACATTTGGACAGCGCTGTTTAGAGGCTAAAAACAAGGACTTCCGTTTAAGCCTGTTGGGTGGTGCTAACTCTAGCAGGAGGATAACCACAGTGTAGCCAGCACCGATTGGTTAGTTTTTCTCTACTGACAGACCTCCACATTCACAGACAACAGAGCTACGTGATGGAATAGACGGAAACTCTCCTAAGGCACCTCTGATGATGGACAGTTTACAACACGAATGATCTATATCATGTAGCAGATCCAGATTATCAGCAGGCTACAGAAGTATGGTTAAAACTCCTGATTTCTTATCCCTTTTCAAACTCAGATGGATCACACACGTAGATAAATAGTAAACAGAGTCCCTTTTCTGCATTTTTCGGCATATAAATTTATGGTGTTCTCAGAAAAGATTCAATTACCTTTCCTACTTCACCGAGCAGTCCATTCTCCGGATATGATGCACTGGATCTTTCCACATCACACTGTGGAAAGCTGCAGACAAGGCTCCCAAACTGTGTATGATGTCACAAAAAGAATTAAAGCTCTAGTTTCTGTCACCACATGAGGAATTGTAAGAAATGACAACAAAACATTAGGCGCATCACATGATACATGCCCCTCCCCCCCCCCCCCTCAACAGAGAAAACAGAGGGTTAAAAACAGGACTCTCATTTGGCAATGACTTGAATGTAACAAACGTCGTCAATATAAAAAGTTACGCACTAAAGCTTTAAGGTGAGCACAGAGACATTCCCCTTCAGCAGATTAATGTGAAAAACAAACTCCACATCACACATGCACACACATCGTCTGCACAGCGAGGCCCAAACATCCAAGTTAAAGGAACAAATTAGCACCAAACACAATCCTTAAGTAGAGGAGAAATTCAAGTTGCCATGGTTTTTTTGTTAAATGAAAATCGTATCGTAGAATCTAGAATCGTAGAAAAGGTAATGTTTAAAAGATCCCTATTGCTATCTTATTTTGACACGCTTTCACACCTACCAACTTCTGTACCTCACATCCTCCTCCCCTATCTTCACCACTGGTTGGTTATTGCTTCCACTTAATATATGATGAGTTTACCGGTTACTTATTTAAACATACAATCCTTATCAGTCAGTCTTTTTCGTACACCTTCAAATGGGGCAGCAGCTGGTAAGATGATGTTTACTTTGGACCTTATTTCTTCTAACATTATTTATCTAGTTACTTTAGTACATGTGAGAATTTGACTTCCTAGATTCTCCAACCATGTGTATCTGTTCTGTTATACATCATTTGTCTTGTTCAGTGGCACTAAATTGATCCTTTTGAAATGCCAAGGCCACAGTCATTATCATTCACTATCCTTAAAATGCTTCTATCGCACAGTTTCCCCCTTTTATGCATCTAAAGTATTAGGCCAGTAGCCTATCCGCTGCATCCCACTTTGGGAGCCTGTGCCTCGTACATGCTGAACTCTTCAGCCTTCACATGTACCAGACCCCCTGTTTGAAAATGACTGACCACAACAAAAAAACTACAGCACAGCATGGAATCTGCAATGACATTATTTACACTAAAACAGTTTCTTTGGATTGTAGTATAAGCACTTTATGGTGGGGTATTTCTAATGATAGTGGCATGTTCTTTGAAAAAAAATGGCATGAAACCAGAAAATGACATAGCACCTTGTGTAATTCCATTGGTCAAAAAGCGTGTTTAATGCATGGGAATGCCTACTTGGATGTGTAATTTCAAATCCAACTAGTTGCAAATACTAAATACAATACAGAGCATCAGTCGGTTTAAGATCTCGGCCTCCATCCTGCAGGCAGCGAACTACTCATGTGGTTGACATCTAGGGCAAAGCGTTACACGTGCCTTCCGAGGTTTGGTCTTTCCAGCGGTGGTTGGTGGCTCTCCTCAGCAAGCACCTGGGAATGATGGAGGGTCTCGAGACCTCGTCTAGATCTCTAGGATGCAGCACATGGGTACCGATACAGAGAAGGAGACAGAAAGAGACACACGAGAGGCATTCTCAAAGGCCAACAACATCATCAGTCATTGGGGTGTGTTGAGCAACTGACCTCTCATTTCAGTGGACCATATCAGGATCTGTTTCAAGGACAACGCTATCATACACTATCAGTATGGGGGTGGTTTGCTTACACATTATTAGAAATGCCTCAATGCAGTCATGATAGATAAAGTGACTCAGTAATTGAAAACTTGACGATAAATGCCAATGTGGTGTGCGAACCCATGCAAGTAAAGTTGTGGTATTTCTAATGACGATGGATAGCTTGTTAGATCAATTCAAGCCATTGGTTTAACACCTATCACTTTGACATCCAGTGACTTTTGAACTACGAGTTGTCAACATGGTGCAATGAGGGTCTCGGGGTGTTCTGTGAAAGAATAGCTACAGATAGAACCATCCAAATCAATAACATTAGCAGTACAAATTAGACTGAAGATCATTACACTGCACTTACAATTTCCTTTTGAAGCGTGTTTCCAAAGCAGACGGCTCCATTCCATTGCATACTACCCTCATCTTACACTCCAAGCAACACTCAACATCTGGACAAAATGATTAAATACAACATCACGGTTGCAGTCCAACAGAAAACAGTGGCAGCATGCTTTAGAGACAGATATGGGAATCAAGAATTTCTTTTTTTAAAACATAGTATAAAACTCTACTCAGTGACAAAAAGTAAGATGTAAAGTGCTGAATTATAAAGGGAACTTCGCTGATTTTAACTGAATCCTGTTTCACTGTGGCATAAGTGACTAATAAGGATAACAATCTTGAAATGGATCCAGATTACCGAAAGCGCTGCAGTTTGCAGCGTGTAAAAACACGCTGCAATGTAATCCTAGGGGCAATTAGCAAAACTAATGTGTGGTCCACTATAGTGTTTTTTTCCACTGGACAGAGTATGATGTTTTATGTCTGACACATTATGGAAAGATTCAGCAGTGAAAACTAAACTTTCGTCTTTAACCTTTTACTTGATACGGTCCGTTTCGTATTCTAAGTCTTGTCAGGGAGACGTTCGTTCTGAAATCTTGCGGCCTGAACTTCTCATCCACCATTGCGAAAGCATGCTAAATATTAAGCCATAACACTGGAAATATTGTTACGTAACTCCAAGATACGTACATATGCAACAAACTCTGGCACGCCTCTCTCACTCACCGATTCATATTGTTTATTCTTTATGCTCGTTCAGAAGACAGACTTCTGTGAGGTAAGACTGGAGTAACACAAACAGGACCATATATCAAGCAAAGGTTAAAAAAACGCAAGACCACAGGTGAGCTGAGTATTAGTAACTGCAAACAGGAGGCAACAAGTGTAGAGACACACAGTCACAATGTAGAACAAAACACTAAAAGACTCAAAGGGGCATCAAAAGTCAGACTATTATAGTATACAATCTAGCGTTCTGTGGCCAAAAAGCTCTTTTAGAGGTCACCCATGACATGGGCTCTTGGTGTTATGATCCCTATACTTATTTGAAGTCGCAATATAGTCATAGTGTCCCCATAATCCTGTATCGAAGTCTCTTTCATATAGTCCTTAGTGGTCCCATAATATGTATGCTGAAGTCCTTTGATTAATCGAACTTAGTGGTCCCCTCAATACTGTATTTGAAGTGCTGATTTAGACACTTAGTGCGTCCCTAATATCGTATCTGGACGTCTCTTTACATGACCGTAGTGGTCCCAATACTGTATACGAAAGTCTCTTTTCATTAGCCTTAGTGGTCCCTAATACTGTATATGAAGTCATTTAATGCTTGTGTCTCTTAGAATCTCTTTAGACCGATTGGTCCCTAATACGTATCTGAAGTTCTTTATATGACTTAGTGGTCCCCAGAGCAGGATACCAGGGGTCAGGTTTAGACTATCACCATTTGTACCCAACTGGGGGGGGCAATGAGGCATGGGGACGCGGTATAATGTTAAAAAAACCTCAGTGACATTTTCATTGCATGGGGACCTTTTAAGGGATTCACTGATGTTTGTAAATTCCCATAGGAGTACATTGCAGCCTGGTTGCAGTGTTAGACTTGCTCAATATGGACAACAGTCACACTTAAAAACATGGGAAATTAGGGTACACGTTTAACAAAATAACAAAGTTCCCTTCAGAACATGAGTAGATCTGCCTCACATACAAGAAGGAATAATCTCCACCATCCTGGGGATCTGGGTGGTAATTCAACAAGCATGCAGATTGTTTTAACCCTAGAAGAGTGCGTGCATCACAGACGGCTGACAGAGGTCAAGGATGGGTGGGATGGCTGGGCTAACCTGGGCCCTTAAGAATACGCCCTTACATGCAGCATATGATAGCGCACGTACAGACAGCCCCATTACCACTCCACAACTCTACACCTCGGTGTGTCCATTATGGAAGAGGCAAATACAGACGAAGGGCTATGACCTGGAGGGTGACGAGATCAATGTCGGTTGAAAATAAACTGCCACGTTCATAGGCTACATTCTACAAATACACGTCTTTAATGTGTAAAGCAGTTGTTTTGATAAAACAAACAAAATCCAGGACTTTTGTACTATTTGAAAAAAAACAACAACCTCTTCTTACGAAGAAAAGGATTTTTAAAATCTGTGACGTCACCCCAATATAAAGTCTATTGGGTGAACGGGGAAATCGCGGCAAGGCACTGGGAGGAACAAAAATTGCGCATATTCAGTGGGTCGCACATCAGGGAAATAAACCTACAGCTCAGAAATCATTGACATTAAGAAAATCTAGATAGGAATGAATGGGGCCTTCTCCTCAAACGCTGGTACAGTTCCTTTAATAATTCTATGGCATGCGAGTGATGTGTGTAAACAGGAAGAGGGATGTGTGACATTTACTCTGACGTTCAACAAATGATGTAAAAGTAAGAAAAGAAAAAATTACTTTAAAGAAAAACATCAATGTAAAAGTAAGAGCCATACGAAAGGTATGTAAGCTGGCTGACAGTTAAGACTGACAGTGCATCGTTGTTTCCAAAAGGTCTGTTTACTGCACGCGACAACGCAACCTCCAGAGTTTCTCAAACCAAATGGGAGCAGCTGTGTTCCAAATGTTCCATTGGGGCCGGACACGCAGAGTATTGCAGACGTGAGGCCGTTAAACGAGCAAGATATTTGTTTTTAAACCAAAAATAGTGTAGATGTAGCCATTAGAAACAAAGGAAATCACATCTCTTGGGCATGTATGGATGGCCAATGAGGGCATTGGGCTCGTGGTCTGTTTCCTTTCTGCTTCTGTGATTGAATTACCTTGGGTTGGGTAGTGCACAGCACACAGTGTGCTTTAGAGTCTGCACCCAGCCAATATCTCGGATGGGCTGGCCAGAGTTGTAGTCAGTGGTACTGTTTTAGCACAAACCCTTCAAATGAATCAGAATGTCACTCATTAGAGCAATGACACAATTGGACACAGCAGAAGTATGGAAAGAACAATATAATCTCAGCAAATGTAATATCACACATTTGTGGGTGATTTGCATAAAAGATTTTTTTTTTACATACTTTGCTAGAGAGCACATGGCATTTTATCTGGAAAGGTTTCTGGACATCCTTTGGAAGTGCATGTGCTCTATAAGTCAGATACGTATCGAATATTATTAGAGACAGGCTGCAAGAATAATATATTCTTCTGTTCTACATAAGGGCAAACATGCACGGCCTGGAGAGAATGTCAGAGCTCATGCCAGATGTGCGCAAGTTGGAGAAAGAGAAAGCACAGAAAAAAGTTGAGAGCCAACATCTCTGCCAGGGATTCATCACTGTCTCACCAAGGACAAAGGAGGGACTGGGAGGAATACTGACAGATACTGCAACCACTAATCTTCACCTCTTTTTCTAACAAAAAAACAAATGGAAGACACCGCTGTTCTGCTTTTGGCATTTATTGGTAAAGGTCTAATAAATATAGCAAGCCGATAGAACCACAAGCACGTCACAGTCAATGTTGGGTTGTTGACCAAGACATAACTTTCTTTACCTACTTTATATCCTTATTTGACCTACAATGCATCGCGAGCATAGGGCCGTGTGCTGTGCTGACGACTTTTTACTTAACTGCCCCTACAAGGCCCATCCCGCTGTGTTACATGGGCCAAAGCGTCCACAACCAAAGGCTGCAAAATGCCCATGAGTCTGCCCTCATCCCAGAGTGGGTCCCGTGTCGTTTGGATAGATGGGTGGTAGCGGTGATGGTTGTCTCAGACACGGCAGACTATGAGATGGTGCAGCGCCCACTCAGAATGAAGGGAAGTAGGCGAGAAGAAGAGCTAATGAGAACTGAAGTTTGGGTGTGGGTTGTGGGTGTGTGTGGGAGGGGGGCGGGTGGATGGAGCACAATGTGGTTTAACACATGACAGATGAACAAGTGCTTTCTAATAAAAAAAAAAGAAAAAGCTCTCTCTATGCAGTATGATAAGACTGAGTGAAAGCAGCTGGATACTAGGACCAGTTCAGCCTCAGGCAACTAGTAACCCTGCTTAAAATATGTGTTCCCTTCAACACATATCACAGAGAAAATTGGGGTAAACCAGAATTTATAAATGGAGGCTTTACAACTGTTTAGTATGTTATGCTAGAACCTCATACCTCAAACGCAGCACCACCATGTTGAACTTGCAGGGACAAAGCAAAAGTAATTGTCTTTTTTTAATACACAAATCATCACAACAACATACTTTCCGACTTGTGTAATTTTGGTTAAACCAATAAAACAGCATTGGACTCAAAAATGGAGAGTGATGAACAATTGCAGTACAAAACACAAGCAGTTCCTATGATCACATTCACTGTGCCATTAAGGCATGTGTGTAAAATAAACGTTAATAAAAGATACAACTTTTTAGTTCAAACAAAATGAGGTAAACGTGTAGCCTTGCAAAACAATGTAAAACATGGCAGTAAATTGTTGATGATTCCAAACGTAAATCTGTGCGTCATCCACACAGCTCCCTCTTAAGTTATATGAAAAGTGCTATTAAAAGCTGTCTATCGCCCCATGGAGTCGAATCATATGGTTACGGTCCCCTTGGAGAGGCATTTCAAAAACATTGACAATCAAGGAAGGGTGGTTATGTGAATACTACTGTGATTGCATAACGCTGCCAAAGCGTTGCACAAGCGATTAAGGGTCTTGTCGATAAAGACGACACTGGAGGTGATTACGCTGAGATATGGTGATTGAGGATCGACAGCTCGCAGGCTGTGTGCTTGGCAGGAAAACCCTGAATCACTAACACAACATTTCCATGCTCCATGACTTGGATTCGAGAAAGTTATTACTTAATGTGAAATGTCAAGATGACTGCGCAACCGCATGGCAATTTATCACTGTAGTGTGACCCGTGGTGTGTTCCAAAAAACTTTGGTTTACCAAATGCCCCTTGAGTGAACGTTGGGGGCCCAAAATGCTGAAAGGGGCTCACATGAAAGAAACAGGCGAATGGTGTTTTTTCAGATGAGTTTGGCAACCTTTTGTGCAGCCTCACAACAAAGTCAGTTTAACCCTGCGACATCGGCTTATACCCTCGACCCACCGTTTTCGCCACCAGATCCATATGATGTGTCATTTTTTTGCTTTTTTGGGAGTAGTTGCCATAGTACCGATGCCACCTCTAGTTAATCCACCCAGTCGATGCACGGCACTGTGCCTGGCCGCCGAATACCCTGACCACAGACCGGTTGCGCGAGGACCAGCCGGTCCACACCCAGGCCCTGAATCCCACGGCCGTCGGCCCGGCCTGGCTCACCGATCCGCTAGGGCTCGCTGTTCACCCCCTCCCCCCAGGTT
>NC_045745.1:6860836-6860946 GCF_008692095.1 Etheostoma spectabile | reverse complement strand
AGGGTATATGGTCTGTTGTAGCCAAATCATAATCAATCTTCATCATATCGATGGAGTCATGGGCATTCACTGTACAAAAACAGTGGTCTAGCCAGGAAGTAGTGTGCCAA
>NC_045745.1:6860389-6860826 GCF_008692095.1 Etheostoma spectabile | reverse complement strand
TATAAGTATAACTCTCATTTGGCAATAGTACCTTGCTAAATAAAACCAGTCGACTGTCTGTACAAAACTGCAATAAATGATTACCAAATAAGGAGTTGGCATCAGTTACATTCGCATTCATGTCACCAACGACATAGATGCAGGTAGAAGAATGGTCCTGTATAAAAGACATAATAAATTCCAACCTACTGAGGTACTCATCCTCATTTTGTATGCACTCAAATGGCATGTATACATTCAAAATGATCATCTTCCTATCATTACAACACAGCTCAAGCCCAATTCGTATAACATTAACCAACTGGTCATATTTTTTATTCCACATAGACATAGTGGCTACCCCTCCTGGGATTCGCCCCCGGACAACTTTTGCACACAAGTCAGTTGTTGATTCACCCGCTCCATGAAAGTCCCTGTGTATAGAGTTTAGTCCTTCC
>NC_045745.1:6859976-6860379 GCF_008692095.1 Etheostoma spectabile | reverse complement strand
TTGCCAGGAACGTCTCCTGGACACACAGAATGTCACATCTCTCCATCAATTTGTCCACAACAACACGGCGTGATTTATCAGTATCACTGTGGCCAACACGAAGTCCACGCGTCCTCCGACAGGTCCTGAGCTCATTCCTGCCGTTCATTGTGTGCATCGGGTCCCTCTTTCTCTTATGTACATTTTGACACTGGTCTACAATGTTCTGTGCGTGGGTTATCTCTTTTACAACCAGTCTGTGGCTGGCCCCTCACCTGAGACCACTTTGCAGGGAAGACCCTACCAGGAGCACAAAGCTCCAGGACAACACAGCCCTCAGGTTCATAGGACACACAAACTATCCACCAGATACGGTGATGGTTCCCCGGAGAGGTATATGACACGGTGTTGTGTCTTATAAATG
>NC_045745.1:6848716-6859951 GCF_008692095.1 Etheostoma spectabile | reverse complement strand
CCTGAATTAAACCTAGGCTATATGAACATCTGTGTCGTGTCTTATAATGGCGTGGACTTCGGTGGCCACAGTGATTACTGTAAATCACGCCGTGTTGTTGTGGGGAAAATTGATGGAGAGATGTGACATTGTGTGTGTCAGGGAGACGTTCTGGCAAACAAGACTGAAGGACTAAACTCTAACACAGGGACTTTCATGGAGTGGTGAATCAAACTGACTGTGTGTAAAAGTTGTCCGGGGGGCGGATCCCAGGAGGGTAGCCACTAGTCTATGTGGAATAAAAAATATGACAGTTGGTTAATGTCATAAGAATTGGGCTTGAGCTGTGTTGTAATGATAGGAAGATGATCATTTTGAATGTGGATACATGCCCATTTGAGTGCATACAAAAGAGGAGGAGTACCTCAGTAGGTTGGAATTTATTATGTCTTTATACAGGACCATTCTTCTACCTGCATCTATGTCGTTGGTGACATGAATGCGAATGTAACTGATGCCACTCTTATTTGTAATCCATTTATTGCGTTTGTACAGACAGCGACTGGTTTATTTAGCAAGGTACTATTGCCAAATGAGAGTTATACTTATATCAGCGAGGCTTGGCACACTACTTCCTGGCTAGACCACTGTTTTTGTTACAGTGAATGCCCATGATCCATCGATATGTGAAGATTGATTATGATTGGGCTACAACCGACCATATACCCTTCCTAAGTGTGTGTTGAACACAGACAACTTAACGGTGTTGCTGCCTGTGGTAATGGCTTAATGTAGAAAAAATAAGTTGGTCAAAATTGTCAGAGAAAGATGTTAAAAATATTCAATCTTTCTGATGCCTTGCTGGGTGATATCAAGGCCCCAAAAGATGCCTTAGGGTGTGTTGGGATTGAACTGTAAGAATGACAAACACTTGAGGATTATGTACCCTGTAAAGTATTGTGGGGTCTCTAGTATCTCAGCAGGCCTATTTTACGGGAATAATGTAGAGTTTAATGATGATGTTGCTGTTCTATCGTTGAAGTCAAGGAAGCAATACTGAAGTTAAGAGAAATAAGGCTGTGGCCTGGATGACCTACAGCTGACATTTAAATTGCCAGTAAGAAAACTGTGTCCTCTGGTGGCTATGTGCTCCACAGGTTCCTGGTTCATGGAGAGTTACTGATTCTAGCTCTCTGTTGTGTCGGTACCAGTTATTAAAGTAAAGTGGGGAAGCTGAACTGCTCAGATAATTACAGGCCAATAGTCGGGCCAGTGTTATGTCCAAGTGAGGTGGAGACAGTTATATTGTGAGACTGAGAGGTGTGTTCCTGTCTATGAAAACCAATTTGGTTTTTAACGGAAGCATGGTACTGATTTCTGTATTTTGCACTAAAAGAAATTTTAGATAAAGTAATAGGCAAAAATTCCACAATGTTCTTATGCTTCATTAAAGCTTCTAAAGATTGATCGTGTAATCATGAGAAATTATTTTAAAGTGTGTAAAAGTGGGGTCCTGGTTGATAATAGAATCTTGGTGTATTGGTACTCGCATCAGACTATGAGAGTAAGATGGGGGAATGTATGTCTGTTCCCTTCCAAGTGACCAAGGGTGTTCGCCAGGGAGGAACTTCTGTCTCCTTTCTTTTTTAATATGTATAGAATGAGTTATCTTTGATTTAAATGAAGTGGTTATCAGGCTGTAGGGTTGGTGACTTACTATAACCACCTTATGTATGAGATGGATTGGTTTCATCTTTAGCCCACACAGTGCTGGTCTCCAACAGCTTCTAAGGGTTGCACACAGTATGGTGTGGATTTTGACATACAAATACAATGCTAAAAGATAAGATTATGATTATCAGAAGTAGAGAAGAAGGCACAGGCAACCTTCCCTGACTTCTATCTGTCTGGCACTGCACTTATGGTGTGCACTGAGATTACATATTTGGGCCATGTTATTGCAAATAACCTTTCCGATGTAAGGAATCTATAGCAGCGTCGGAGCGTATGCTCAGCGAACATGCTGGGTTGTAAGTTTAGCATGTGCTCTGTACCTTTGAAAATCTCACTTTTTGGAGCGTATTGTACACCTTGTAAACGGCCTAACTTGTGGTGCGTTAGGAGCAGGCAGCATCAGAAAATCCCAGTGGCCCTAACGACAGCATGAGGCTGCTGAGAGCCCAACGAGCTCCGGTGCAAGCCATTGTAGTCAGCTTTGGGGTACCTGCCTGCTCTGCTGTTTTCCGTAACCTGATGTGTAGATTTATGTTAGGGTATCTGAGTCAGAAAATGACATAATCACTGTTTTGGCTGACCCTGTACGTAGTTCTGTCAGATTTCCTCCAGATTGTGGAACCATGGCGAACATGTCTGTATACTAGACACCGAACAGGTGAAGGCGTATTTTATGTATTTATTTATTTTTTTTGTGTGTATATGTTCCTATTTTGATATGGATCCCCGGGTCTGAAATAAAGTTTATTACACACACACACAACACACACACACACACAACACACACACACACACACAACACACATACACACCACACACACCACACACACATACATACATGCACACATGTTTCACTTAGCAACAATCCAACATGCGCAAAAAAGGTCTAGGGAAAAGGAATACAGTAAATGAGGCCTTGGGGGTTCGGAGATGCTTCTGGAGGATAAATAGTTTTGTCCCTCTCTCCTTCTATTTAGCCGAGCCACATCCGGCATTACGGCGCAACATGATATGTGTCTCCACAGTCCTTTCACTCTTCTCTTCCTGTACATCCGTTGTCTGTATGGCAGCCAGGTCAGGGTGGCTCGGGGGGACACAGTCATTTATTATGCTTTACGCTTGTGTGTGTGTGTGTGTGTTGTGTGTGTGTGTGCGCACAGGAATACAGTGATCTCCAAAGCTTTTCCTCGCAAAGTTCCTTACTAATTTAAACTCCTCATTGTTTTCATAGAGCGGCTCAGGACCTTCCTCCTCCCAGCACCTGGGCTGTGTGGATAGTATCTCAGCATGTGAGCGTGCCATCACGCTGTTGGGACTGGTAGAAGATCTCAGTCACATGTCAATGTGATGAGAAAATGGAATGAATTTGCAATTGAATGTATGCAAAAAGCGTTACCTACATCAGTAGTTGAATGAGCGGTTACACTTTTTTACAGGTTCCATTATTTCCTAATATATTAGAAAATTTCCTGGAAATATCTATGTCATTTAGTGCAGATCATAGATAAAGTGTAGACAGTTAATTAGTTTTTTAGTTTAGTGAGGAGAGTTTTTTACAGTATCTGTTATCTGTAAAATAAAGTGTGGGTTACTTTTCATACGTACAGGTTATTTTGTCAACTACAACAATAAGTTTACTTTATTACAGTTTAATTCAAGATTTTTGTAAGTGTGTTATAGTGTGTTTTGCTTTAATACTTCCTCCCTATGGATGTTTTTACTGTAAGATCTGAAGTCCCACATATTATATATATATAAATGTATATATGTATATGATATGTTATATCTATATAATAGCTTTGGAATTGATCTTTCACTGGTCTTTTCACGAGGTTTCTCTTTCTACCACACAACACGAATCCATGGTGGTCCACTCTACATCAGATGGCTGACTTGCTGGTTAAGTTGAACAGGTGGAGTGTGCCTCCCCTCCCCCAGCACTGTCAAAGACAACCAAGTCGCCAAACACAATTGGAATTATGATTGCACAATCCCAGAAGCTCAGCGCCAAGCAGGGTGTGACAAAACACATAACTTAACGGGTTGTTTCTGTGTCATGTAAACCTAACCGCTCAGTTACAGTTTGCTAAGAAGATAACAGCACTAATGAGGGAAGCCAGGCTGAGGAAGAGTAGTAGAAACCTGAACAATGGAAACATATTCTCTTCCCCTACATGCTGACTCTAAGTCAAAATGAAACATGAGCACCTGCCTTAATGAGACATCTAAAAGCTTGCCAAAATCACTTTGAAAAATGCTACTTGTGTTTAAAGAAAAATAGGTAATCCATTGCCGTTTCCTTTTCCTCCAGACGTGTTTTAAAAAAGTACTACAGACACTATCGGCACACACTCTCAATGCACAGGTTACCCGGACACAAGTCCCTTGATCGCCCACCAGTACCAGAGGGCCCATGAGACATGAGCTTTAACAAATGTTTAGCTATATACAAAATATTAAATTCTAATATTACATACTTGCACCACAGCTGCCATGAACAATAGTGAGCCAGGGGGCCACAAAGGTTTTCTAGTGCATGGATAGAATAATTGCACACTCAGCTCCTGCCGACGCAGGACAGGCGCACCTAGCGGCCCCTGAAATCAAAGTGTTTTATTTAACTCGGTAGCAAACAATGGATTTACATGGGATTGGTTCAATATTTGTAGGTGTAAATGTTGTGAAGGATATGCTATGCACAGCCCTTAAAACCAAGGTAGAAGCGAGCTTCCTTGAAACCGAGGGGTACCATAGAATTGAACAGGCAACAATGGATGCCAGATCGAGCAGATAGACCCAAAATGGAGTAGTTTTGGCTTAATATTATTTTAAAAACTTACAACATTTGTTGTGGCTCTACACAGTTCGTAAATTTATAACTTGAACATGTTCTTATTTTGAAAAATTTTAAAAACGCTAGCTTGCTATGATAGCACTAATTGCCGACGACTTGAGATTTACAAAACAGTCCCGCATTTCTCTGCTTGAATGGACTCATGCAAGTCACAGTTTTAACCATTAGCAGAGTAATTTAGTTCAGGTATCAGGTTACTGGCCAACAGGAATCAGACTGGTCTGGAATATCAGAACAGCTGTAGTTAATTTGGTTGTTTGTGGTCTTGTGTCTTTTTTTTAGTTGTACACATTTAAGTTTTTATGTGTGGACATGTTAGGATGGTTCTAATAGTTGATAATGGTGGTAAGATAGATTTTATGATGGTTTTGCCTGTTATGTTAATTTATTGGGCAATAAAGACAGAGTTTTGTTAACAAAGAAGTTTTTTTGAACACAATGACATTCAAAACGGTATGTAACTGAAAACAGATATACAAACACCATGGTTTGTGTAAAACTGTGTATGCAAACAGACTAAGTACTACACAGATAACATCGGCCTCGCACCACCAATGAACATGAAATAATTATGAAATTTACATTTATAGTGACACTGTTTGTCAAAATCCATGCCATTATCATGACAGAGACGGCCTGGAAGTTTGTGATCCTACTTTATGGAGATGTAACCAGTGGTGTCCCATTTCATTAAGGGGGTGTTTTCCCCCCAGCACTTACCCCTTGGTTTCAAGGGCAAAGGCTAGGGGGAGGGGTTAAGAGAGAGATAAAATAAAAATATGTAGGGTCAATTAATGATTAAATAAAAACAAACTTCCGTCAATTATAATGCTCCTACTAGTTGTCTACATCACTACTTTTGAAAATAGTTTGTTATCTCTTCGGATTGTAGTTGGTAGACGGTCCTGGCAAGCACTCTCCTGCAGTAGCAACACAGGAAATAAACACAGCTGAATTAACAAAACTTTTATGCCTTCTGTCCCATCTCCAGCAGTCCGATTCACTGTGTTTCACTCAGAGGAATCACTGCACTGGGTACACACTTGTAAAGGACATTTGTGACAGCAGTTTAGAGGCTAAAAACAAGGACTTCCGTAAGCCTGTTGGGTTGCTAACTCTAGCAGGAGGATAACCACAGTGTAGACAGCACCGTTGGTTAGTTTTTCTCTACGACACGACCCTCACATTCACAGACAACAGAGCTACGTGATGGAATAGACTGGAAATCCCTTAAGGCCCTCTGATGATGGACAGGTTACAACCAGAAATGATCTATACATGTAGCAGATCCAGATTATCAGCAGGCTACAGAAGTATGGTTAAACCTCCTGATTTCTTATCCCTTTTCAAACTCAGAGGATCACCACCACGTAGATAAATAGTAACAGAGTCCCTTTTCTGACATTTTTCGGCATATAAATTTATGGTTTTCTCAGAAAAGATTCAATTACCTTCTACTTCACGAGCAGTCATTCTCAGGTATAGCACTGGATCTTTCCACATCACAACTGTGAAAGCTGCAAACAGGCTCCCAAACTGGTTATGATGTCACAAAAAAGATTAAAGCTTAGTTTCTGTCTCACCATGAGAATTGTAAGAAATGACACACAACATTAGGCGCATCCACATGATACATGCCCCTCCCCCCCCCCCCCTCAAACAGAGAAAACAGAGGATTAAAAAAACATGGACTCTTCATTTGGCAATGACTTGAATGTAACAAACTGTTCAATATAAAAAGTTACGCACTAAAGCTTTAAGGTGAGCACAGAGACACCTTCCCCCTTCGCAGATTAATGTGAAAAACAACAAACTCCCACATCACACATGCACACACATCGTCTGACACAGCGAGGCCCAAACATCCAAGTAAAGGAACAATTAGCCAAAACACATCCTTAAGTAGAGGAGAAATTCAAGTTGCGCATGGGTTCTTTTGTTAAATGAAAATCGTATCGTAGAATCTAGAATGTAGAAAAGGCTAATGTTTAAAAGATCCCTATTGCTATCTTATTTTGACACTTGCTTTCACACCTACACCAATTCTGTACCCCTCACATCCTTTCTCCCCTATCTTCACCACGGTTGGTTATTGCTTCCACCTTAATTATCTGATGAGTTTACTGGTTACTATTTAACCACTACACTCCTTATCAGTCAGTCTTTTCGCACACTTCAAATGGGGCAGCAGCTGGTAAGATGATGTTTTACTTTGTACCTTATTTCTTGATAACTTATTTATCTAGTTACTTTATGAACATGTGAGAATTTGACATTCCTAGATTCTCCAACCCATGGTATCTGTCTGTTAACATCATTTGTCTTGTTCAGTGGCACTGAATTGCATCCTTTTTGAAATCCAAGCCCACAGTTCATTATCATTCACTTACCTTAAAATGCTTCTATGCACAGTTTCCCCTTTTATGGATCTAAACGTATTAGGACAGTAGCCTATCCGCTGCATCCACATTTGGAGGCTTGTGCCGCGCTACAGTTGAACTCTTCAGCCTTCACACTGTACCGACCCCCTGTTTGAAAAGGACTGACCACAACAAAAAACTACAGCACAGCATGTAACTGCAATGATCAGTTATTTACACTAAAACAGTTTCTTTGGAATTGTAGTATAAGCACTTTATGGTGGGGTATTTCTAATGATAGTGATGTTCTGTGAAAACAAAATGGCATGAATACCAGAAAAGACATAGCACCTTGTGATAATTTCATTGGTCAAACAGCGTGTTTCAATGCATGGGAATGCCTACGGATAGTGTAACTTTTTCATAATCCAACTGTTGCAAATACTAAATACAATACAGAGCATCAGTCGGTTTAAGATCTCGGCCTCCATCTGCAGGCGAACTACTCAGTCGGTTGACATCTAGGGCAAAGCGTTACGACTCCGCGCTCTCGAGGTTTGGTCTTTCCAGCGGTGGTGGTGGCTCTCTCCAGCAGCACCTGGGAATGATGATGGGTCCGAGAACCTGTCCTTAGCCATCTCTAGGATGCCGCACATGGTACCGATACAGAGAGGGACACAGAAAGAGACACACGAGAGGCATTCTCAAAGGCAACAAACATCATAAGTCATTGGGTGTAGTGAGCACCCGTGACTCCATTTCAGTGGAACATATCAGGATCTGTTCAAGAGACAACGCTATCTACACTATCAGTATGGGGTGGTTTGCTTACAACATTATTAGAATGCCCAATGCAGTCATGATAGAATAAAGTGACTCATGTAATTGAAAACTTGACGATAAATGCCAATGGGTTGTGCGAAACACATGCAAGTAAAGCTTGTGGGTATTTCTAAGCCGCATTGGATAGCTTGTTAGATCAATTCAAGCCATTGGTTTAAACTATACTTTGACTCATTCAGTGACATTTGAACTACGAGTGTCAAGGTGCAATGAGGGTCTCGGGGTGTTCTGTGAAAGAATAGCTACAGATAGAACAATCCAAATCAATACATTAGCAGTACAAATTAGACTGAAGATCATTACATGCACTTACAATTTCCTTTTGAAGTGTTTCCAAAGCAGACGCTCCTCTCCATTCCGACTTACCCTCATCTTACACTCCAAGCTAACACTCAACATCTGGACAAATGATTAAATACAACCATCAGGTTGGAGATCCTACAGAAACAGTGGCAGCATGCTTTAGAGACAGATATGGAATCAAGAATTCTTTTTTTCAAAACAGGATATAAATCTACTCAGTGACAAAAAGCTAAGATGTAAAGTGCTGCAATTATAAAGGGAACTTCGTGTTTTAACGAATCCTGTGTTCACATTGTGTCATAAGTGACTAATAAGGATAACAATCTTTGAAATGGATCCAGATTACCGAAGCGCTGCAGGTTTGCAGCTGTTAAAAAACGCGCTGCAATGTAACCTATGGGGCAATTACGCAAATAAATGTGTAGGTCCACTATAGTGTTTTTTGCCATGGACAGAGTATTGATGTTTTATGTCGAGACATTATGGAAAGATTCAGCAGTGAAATAAACTTTCTTCTTTACACTTTTATTGACGGTCCGTTTCGTTATTCTAAGTCTGACTCAGGAGACGTCTCGTTCTGAAATCTTGCGGCCTGACCGTCTCATCACCATTGCGAAAGCAGCAAATATTAAGCCATAACACTGGAAAATATTTAGTAACTCCAAGATACGTACATATGCAACAAACTCTGGCACGCCTCTCTCAACTCACCGATTCTCATATTGTTTATTTCTTATGTCTCGTTCAGAAGGACAGACTTCATGTGAGGTAAGACTGGAGTACACAAACAGAACCATAATCAGCAAAGGTTAAAAAAACGCAAGACCACAGGGAGCTGAGTTATTATAACTGCAAAAGGAGGAACAAGGTGAGAACACACCTCACAATGTAGACAAAAACTAAAATGACTCAAAGGCGGCATCAAAAGTCGACTACTTATAAGTACAATCTAGCGTCTGTGGCCAAAAAGCCTTTTAGGGTCCCCATGCATGGGCTCTTTGGATTTTTTATTAGTTAGTCCTAATATGTGGTCGCTATCATAGTATAGCTGTCTCATCCGTTGAAGTCTCTTTTACATATAGCCTTAGTGGTCCCATAATATGTAGTCTGAAGTCCTTTATTGACTTAGTGGTCCCCATACTGTATATACTGGAATAACTTGTGTCCCTATACGTTCATCTCTTGTAGACCGTACGTGGTCCCAAATCTGTATAGGACAAGTCTCTTTGCCATGACCTAGTGGTCCCCTAATACGTATCATGAAGTCTATTTTAAATAGCCTGTGGTCCTAATACTGTATCTGAAGTCTCTTTTTAGACCTTGTATGTGGTCCCTAATACGGTATCTGAAGTTCTTTATATGACTTGTGTCCCCAGAGCAGGATACCAGGGTCTGTTCAGGTTTAGTACTATCACCATTGATACCCACTGGGGGGGGCAAGCAGGCTGGATGCGGTATAATGTTAAAAAACCTCAGTGACATTTTCATGAATGGGGACCTTTTATAGGGATGTCACTGATGTTTGTAAATCCCCATAGGAGTTACCATTGCAGCCTGGTTTGCAGGTTACGATTTGCTCAATACTGGACAACAAGTCACACTAAAAACATGGGGGAAATAGGGTCACGTTTAAAAAATAACAAAGTTCCCTTCAGAACATGAGTGGATGCTCCTCATACAAGAAGGAATAATCTCCACTCCTGGGATTGGGTGGTACATTCAACAAGTCATGCAGATTGTTTTAACCCATAAGAAGAGTGCGTGCATAACAGCGGCTGACAGAGGTCAAGGATGGGTGGGATGGCTGGGCTAAACCTGGGCGCTCCTTAAGAATACGCCCTTACATGCAGCATATGATTAGCAGCACGTAGACAGCCCCATTACACCCCCAAACTCTAACTCGAGTGTCCATTATGGAAGAGGAAAATACAGGAAGGGGCTATGACCTGGAGAGTAGACCGAGATATGTGGTTGAAATAAACTGCCACTCATAGGCTACATTTCTACAATACACGTCTTTAATGTTAAGCAGTGTTTTGATAAAACAAACAAAATCAGGACTTTTGTATATTTGAAAAAAAACCAACAACCTCTTCTTACAACAAGAAAAGTGGATTTTTAAAATCTGTGACGTACCCAATATAAAGTCTATTGGGTGAACGGGGAACTCGCAGGCAAGGCCATGGGGGAACACAAATTGCGCATATCAGTGGGTCGCCATCAGGGAAATAAACCATACAGCTCAGAAATATTTGACATCTAAGAAAATCTCAGATAGGAAGAATGGGGCTTCTCCTCAAACGCTGTACAGTTCCTTAATCATTCTATGGCTGCGAGTCGATTGTGTAAACAGGAAGAGGGATCTGTCTGACATTTACTCTGACGTTTCAACAAATGGGATGGTAAAAGTAAGAAAAGAAAAAAATAACTTAAAGAAATAACATCAATGGTAAAAGTAAGAGCCATTACTGAAAGGTATGTAAGCTGGCTTGACAGTTAAGACTGAGTGCATCGTTGTTCCAAAAGGTCTGGTTTTGCCCGCGACAAACGCAACCTCCAGGAGTTTTCAAACCAAAGGGGAGCAGCTGTGTTCCAAATTTCCATTTGGGGCCCGGACACGCCATGGAGTATTGCAGACGTGAGGCCGTTAACGTAGCAAAGATATTGTTTTTAAAACCAAAATAGGTGTAGATGTAGCCATTAGAAACAAAGAAATCACATCTCTATGGGATGTATGGATGGCAATGAGGTGGCATTTGGCTCGTGGTCATGTTTCTTTACTGTCTTCTGTGATATGAATTACCTTGGGTTGGGGAGGCACAGACCCAGGTTTGCTTTAGAGTCGCACCCAGCCAATATCTCGGATGGGCTGGCCAGAGTTGTATGTGTGGTACTGTTTTAGCACAACCCTTCAAATGAATCAGAATGTCACTCATTAGCAAATGACAACATTGGACACAGCCGACGTATGAGAAAGACAATAAACATCACATAGCAGCAACTATGCAGACTGGCTCTCGTGTGGAGCTGCAGGTGTACCATGACCATCCAACTTATCCCCCCGGCCCTCCATAAAAACCTTGGGGCCACGGGCCTCTTAATAGCGGCGAACATATGTCCCATCAGGCCAGAGTTTGGATCGTACATATCAGCAACATTGTT
>NC_045745.1:6848456-6848706 GCF_008692095.1 Etheostoma spectabile | reverse complement strand
GTGATGTGAAAGGAGCCGTACCTGCTGCAGGCCGACCCGATCTTTCGACACGTCACTGTTCCATTCTCCATTTTTTCAGATAAATAGCAACGTACCCCACTAACACAGAACGTTTAGGGAACGTTAGGGAACGTTAGGGAACATTGGGGAACGTTAGGGAACGTTAGGGAAAGTTAGGGAAAGTTAGTTTTGGGTTCTCTAAAGGTTAGTTCGAACCAAACCATAAACTAACGTTTAGGGAACGTTCCCT
>NC_045745.1:6835843-6848431 GCF_008692095.1 Etheostoma spectabile | reverse complement strand
GCGCAGAAATAGCGCGTGTCTCTTGTTTTTTGGTAAGAAACATGGTTTGGAAAGATTGTGGTGCAGTATCGGTAAGTATTAGCCAGTCCCAGTCTTGTCGTTGTGAGAACATTGAATGAATCCCATGGAAGAGAATGTTGCTCTCAACTTTTTTCTGTGCTTTCTCCAAAATTGGCCACTTCTGGAATGAGCTCTGACATTCTCTCCACGCCGTGCATGTTGCCATTATGTGAGGAACAGATAGAATATATGATTATGCATATGTCTCTAAATATTCGAGCGTATTCGACTTGATAGCGCAACTGCACTTCAAAGGGATTCCAGAAACCTTTTCAGAAAAAATTGCCATGGGCTCTTCAGCAAAGTATAAAAAAAAATCATTTTATGCAAAATCACCAAAATGTGTGATATTACATTTGCTGAGAGTAGATTGTTCTTTCTAATACTTCTGCTGTGGCCAATTTGTCATGTGCTAATGAGGACATTCTGATTCATTTGACGGGTTGTGCTAAAAAAAAGTACCCTACATACAACTCTGCCGCCATCGAGATTATTGGCTGGGTGCAGACTCTAAAGCAACCACCTGTGGGGCTGTGCACTACCCAACCCAGGTATCAATCACAGAAGCAAAGAAAAGGAAACGACACGAGCCACAATGCAACTCATTGGCATCCATACATGCCCATAGAGATGTGTTTCTTTGTTTCTATGGCACATCTACACATTGGTTTAAAAACAAAATTATCTTGGATTTACGTTTAAGCCTCGCGTCTGCCAATACTTCTGGCGGTCGGGCCCCAAAATGGAGACATTTGGAAAACAGCGGCTCCCCACTTTGGTTGAAAATCTGAGGTGCTTTGTCGGCGGGCAGCAACAGACCTTTTTCTTTTTTGTGTTACTTAAACAAAGGCTTACTCTTTATTTTCACGTCAGTCTTAACTGTAAGCAGCCTACACCCTTCAGTAATGCTCGACTTTTACCATTGGTGTTATGCTTTAAGTATTTTTCTATTTCTGAACGTTTACATCCATGATTGTGAACGGCAGAGTATGTCAGACAATCCGCTTCCTGTTTACACAAGCACTCGCATGCCATGAGTATTTAAAGGAACTGGGACAGCGTTTGAGGAGGAAGCCCCATTCATGCTATGAGAGGTCTAAGATGTCACTATTTTCTGAGCTGTTTAGGGTTTTATTTCCCTGATGTGCGGACCCACTGAATAGGAGCAATTGTGTTCTCCGTGGCCTTGAGGCGAGTGACCCGTTCAGCCCATAGACTGGTATTGTGGTGAGTCACAGATTTTAAAAATCACTTTTTTGGTAAGAAGGGGTTGTTGTTTTTTCAAATTAAAAAGCCAGGATTTGTTTGTTTCAAAACACTGTTAGACATTAAAAACGTAGTCGTGTAGATGAGCGGCTTGACAGTGGCCGGTGTATTTCACCACAGGAGCTTGTCTAATCTCCAGGTCATAGCGTCTGTATATTTCTCTTCAATAGGGACACTCGAGTCGAGTGGGGAGGGGTGAAGGGGCTGTTGACTGAATGACTAATCACACAGGCTTGATGTAAGGCGTGTATTCTTAAGGAGGCACAGGTTAGCCCAGCCATTAACACAATCCTTGAAACTCGGTCAGCCGCCGTGTGATAATGCACGCACTCTGCATGGTTAAAACAATCTGCCTGATTGTTGAATTAACCACCAAGACAGGAGTGGGAGCTTTCATTCATTATGAGGCAGATCACTCATGTTCTGAAGGGGAACTTTGTTATTTTTAAAATTGTAACCTATTTCCCCATGTTTTTAGATGGGACTTGTTGGCCAGTTTGAGCAGCAAGAGAATTTAAAACTGCAAACCAGGCGCAATGGCATCCTATGGGGATTTACAAAACCATCAGTCGTACCTCCCTAAAGGTCCCATGGCATGCCAATGTCACTGAGGTTTTTTAACATTGTAATACGCATTCCTAAGCCTGCCATGCCCCACAGTGGGTAGAAATGGAGAGTACTAAACGAGCCTGGGTATCCTGCTCGGGGGACCACTAAGGTCTATATAAAGAGACTTCAGATTTACAGTATTAGGGCACTAAGGTTCTAAAAGAGGACTCAGAACAGTATTAGGGGACCCACTACGGTCTATATAAAAGAGACTTCAGATACAGTATAGGGGACCACTAAGGTCAATGAAAAGAGACTTCAGATACAGTATTAGGGACACTAAGGTCTAAAGAGGACTTCAGATCAGTATTAGGGGACACATAAGGTCTATATAAAGAGACTTCAGATACAGTATAGGGGAACACTAAGGTCTATATAAAAGAGACTTCAGATACATATTTAGGGGACCACGAAGGACTATATAAAGAGACTTCAGATACGTATTAGGGGAACCACTAAGGACTATCTAAAACAAAATCCAAAGAGCACCATGCATGGGGACCTCTAAAAGAGATCTTTTTGCACAGGAAGGCTGAGATTGTTATTATAAGAGTCTGACTTTGAGGCCCCTTGGAGTCATTCGGGTTTGTCTACATTGTGAAGGGTGCTCTAGACTGATGCTTCCTGTTTGAAGGTACTAATACCTCAGCTAACCTGTGTATGCGTTTTTTTTTTAACTTGATGATTGGTCTGTGTGTACTCCAGGTTTACTCAGAGAAGTCGTCTTCTGAAATCGAAGACATAAGAAATAAGACAATGATGGAAATCGGTGAGTTGGAGCGAGGCGTGCCCAGAGTCGTTGCAGGGATGTACGTTATGGAGTTACGGAAAATATTCCAGTGATATGGATAATATTTAGTATGCTTCGACAATGTGGATGAAGACAGGTCACGGCCGCAAGATTTTCAGAACGAGACGTCTCCTGAGAGGACTTAGATAACGAAACGGACCGGATCAAGTAAAAAAGTAAAGAAGAGTGTATTCACTGCTGGAATTCCTAGCCATAATGTATTTCAGACATAACACACCATACTAGGTCAGTGGAAAAAAAAAACACTATGAGTGGACCTACACCATTGATGTGCGTAATTGCCCCTAGGATACATTGGCGCGGTTTACAGCTGCAAACTGCAGCGCTTTCGGTAAACCGGATCCATTTCAAAGAGTTATCTGTAGTCACGTAGACCACAGGAAACAGGATTCAGGTTAAAAACAGCGAAGTTTCCCTTTAAAATGCAGCACTTTACATTTAGCTTTTGGTCACTGGAGTACGAAGTTTTATACTATGTTTTAAAAAAAGAAATTCTTGATTCTATCTGCCTAAAGCATGCTGCCACTGTTTCTGTGGACCGCACCGATGTGTGTATTAATCATTTTGTCAGATGTTGAGTGTTAGCTTGGAGGAAGATGAGGGTAAGTATGAATGAATGAGGAAGCCGCTCGCTTTGGAAACACGGTCAAAAGGAAATTGTAAGTGGCATGTTAAGATCTTCAGTCCAATTTGTCCGCTAATGTTATGATTTGGATTGTCTATCTTGTAGCTATCTTTCACAGAACACCCCGCGACCCTCATTGCACATTGACAACTCGTAGTTCATAATGTCACTGGAATGAGTCAAAAGTATAGGTTTAAACCAATGGCTTGAAGATTAACAAGCTAGCCAAGGCGTAATTAGAAATGACCACAAGCTTTACTTTGCATGTGGTTCGCACAACACATTGGCATTATCGTCAGTTTTCAAATTAATGAGTCACTTTATCTATCAGACGATGAGGCATTCTAAGTAATGTGATAAGCAACCACCGCCCCATACTGATAGTGTATTTATAGCGTTGTTCTGAAACAGGCATCTGATATGGTCACTGAAATGAGAGGTCACAGGGTGCTCAACTCACCCAATGACTTGATGATGTTGTGGCCTTTGAGAAATGCTCATCGTCTGTGTCTCTTTCTGTCTCCTTCTGATCGTACCAGTGCTGCATCCAGAGATGCTAAGGACGAGGTTCTCGGACCCAGTCCTCCATTCCCAGGGTGCTGCTGGAGGGAGCCACCAACACCGCTGGAAAGACCAACATCGGAAAAGAGCAGCGGAGTGTACGCGTTGCCCTAGATGTCAAACAGACTGAGTAGTTCTGCCTGCAGGCGGGAGGCCGAGATCTTAAACCGACTGATGCTCGGTATTGTATTTAGTATTTCAATAGTTGGATTATGAAAAAGTTCACTATCCAAGAGGCATCCCATGCATTGAAACACGCATGTTTGACCAATGGATTATCAACAAAGGTGCTATGTCATTTTGGTTTCATGCCATTGTTTTCAAGAACATGCCACTATCATTAGCAATACCCCACCATAAAGTGCTATACTACATTCCAAAAGAAACTGTTTAGTGTAATAAATGATCATTGCAGATTACCAGCTGGCTGTAGTTTTTGTTGTGGTCAGTCATTTTCAAACAGGGTGGTCTGTACAGTGTGAAGGTCTAAGAGTTCAGCATGTAGCAGAGCAAACCGCTCCCAAATGTGGAGGCAGCGGCTAGGCTACTGGCCTAATACGTTTAGATGCATACAAACGGGGAAACTGTGCGATAGAAGCATTTTAAGGGATAGTGAAATGATAATGACTGTGGGCTTGGCATTTCAAAGGATGCAATTAGTGACATGACAAGACAAGATGTATAACAACAGATACCATGGGTTGTGGAATCTAGGAAGGCAATATTCCACTGTTCATAAAGTAACTAGATAATACTGTTATCAAGAAATAAGGTACAAGTAAAACATATCTTACCAGCTGCTGCCCCATGGAAGGTGTAGAAAAGAATGACTGATAAGGGGTGTAGTGTTTAATAAGGTAACCAGTAAACATCAATCAGATAATAAGGTGGAAGCAATAACCAACCAGTGGTGAAGATGGGGAGGAAGGATGTGAGGTACAGGAAGTGTGGTAGGTGTGGAAAGCAAGTGTCAAAATAGATAGCAATAGGGATCTTTAAACATTATCCTTTTACGATTCTAGATTCTACGATACGATTTTATTTAACAAAAGAAAACCATGCAAAACTTGAAGTCTTCCTCTACTTAAAGGATGTGTTTGCTAATTGTCCTTAACTTGGATGTTTGGGCCTCGCTGTGCAGAACGATGTGGTGCATGTGTGATGTGGGAGTTTGTTTTCACATTACTCTGCTGAAGGGGGAAGTGTCTCTGTGCTCACCTAAAGCTTTAGTGCGTAAGTTTTTTAATTGACGTGTTTGTTACATTCAAGTCATTGCAAATGAAGAGTCCATGTTTTTAATCCTCTGTTTTCTCTGTTTGAGGGGGGGGGGGGGGGGAGGGGCATGTATCATTGTGATGCGCCAATAATGTTGTTGTCATTTCTTTACAATTCAATGGTGGAGACAGAAACATAGCTTTAATTCTTTTTTGGGACATCATAACCAGTGTGGGAGCCTGTCGTGCAGCTTTCACAGGTGTGATGTGGAAAGATCCAGTGCACATATCTGAGAAGGACTGCTAGGGGAAGTAGGAAAGGTAATTGATCTTTTCTGAGAAAACCATAAATTTATATTGCCGAAAATCAGAAAAGGGAACTCGTTTTACTATTTAATCTACGTGGGTGATCCATCTGAGTTTGAAAAGGGATAAGATCAGGCATGGGTTTTAACCATATCTGTAGCCGCTGATAAATCTGGATCTGCTACCTTGATATAGATCATTCTTGTTGTAAACTGTCCATCATCAGAGGTGCCTTAAAGGAGAGTTCACAGTCTATTCCATCACGTAGCTCGTTGTCTGTGATGTGGAGGTTTGTAGGTAGAGAAAAAATAAACCTCGGTGCTGTCTACACTGGTTATCTCCTGCTTAGGTTAGCCCCAACAGGCTTACAGGAGGTTGTTTTTAGCCTCTAAACATGCTGTCACAAATGGTCATACAAGGTGTGTACCAATGTGCAGTGATTCCCTCTGAGTGAACACAGTGAATCGGACTGCTGGAGATGGGACTAGAAAAGGGCATAAAAGTTGTGTTAATTCAGCTGTGTTTAGTTCGTGTTGATAACTGCAGAGTGCTTCAGGGACCGTCTACCAATACACTATCCGAAAAGAGATACAAACAATATTTCAAAAGTAGTGATGGAGTATAAATGTAGGGACAAGTTATTTGAGGTAAGTGTTTTTTTTAATCATTAAATTGACCCTACATATTTTATTTATCTCTCTTACCTTACCCTAGCCTTTGCCCCTTGAAAACCAAGGGTAGGCTGGGGGGGAAAACACCCCTATGAAATGGGACACCACTGGTTACACTCACATAAAGTATGGATCACCAAACTTCCAAGAGGCGTCTCTGTCTATGTCAATGGCATGGATTTTGACAACACGTGTCATTATAAATGTATATATTTCATATATTATTTCATGTTCACTTGGTGGTGCAGGGCCGATGTTATCTGTGTAGTACTTAGGTCTGTTTGCAATAACATGGTACACAACACATGTGTGTTGTATATCTGTTCAGTATCACCGTTTGAATGTCATTGAGTTCAAAAAAACTTTCGTTTGTTACAAAAATCTGTCTTTATTGCCCAATAAATTAACATAACAGCAAACCATTACATAAAATATTATTACCGACCCATTCAACCTATTGAACCATAACTAAATTGTACACACTAAAAAGCTTAAATGTGTAAAACTAAAAAAAAGACACAAGACCACAAACAAACAAATACTAAGCTGTTCTGATATTCCAGACAGTCTGATGCTGTGGGCCAGTAACCTGATCCTGAACATATTCTCTGCTAATGGTTAAAAACGTAGACGGCATGGAGTCCATTCAGCAGAGAAATGGGACTGTTTTGTAAATCATCAATCGTCGGCAATTAGTGGCTAGCATAGCAAGGCTAGCGATTTTTAAAATGTTTCAAAACACATGGTTACAAGTCTAAATGTACAGAACGTGTAGAGCACAAAAAGATGTTGTAATTTTTAAATAATATTTAAGCCAAAACTACTTCCATTTATGGGTCATCGCTGCTTGGCATTTTGCCTGTTGCACAATATCTATGGGTACCCCTGGTTTCAAGGAAGCTACGCTTCCTACCGTGGTTTTAAGGGCTGTGCATAAGCAATACTTTCACAACATTACACTACCTAATATGAACCAATCCATATAAATCCTTGTGCATTACCGAGTTAAAAAAACAACTTTGAGTTCAGGGGGCGCTAGGGTCCCTGTCCTCGGGCAAGGACTGAGTGAATTATTCGATCCATGACCTAGAAAAACTTTGTGGCTCCCTGGCTCACTATTGTTCATGGCAGCTGTGGTGGCAAGTATGATATTAGAATTATAATTTTGTATATAGTAAACATTTGTTACAGGTCTGTCATGAGCCTCTGGTACAGGTGGGCGTCAAGGGACTTGTGTCCGGGTAAACCTGGGCATTGAGGAGGTGTGTACGTAGGGTAGTATTTTTTAAAACACGTCTGGAGGAAAAGGAACGGCAATGGATTACCTACTTTCTTTAAAAGCACAGTAGCATTTTCAAGTGTATTTTTGGCAAGCTTGTAGATGTCTCATTAAGGCAGGTGCTCCTGTTCTTTTTTGACTTAGAGTCCAGCATGAGGGGGAAGAGAAGATGTTCCTTGTACGGTTTATACTATTCCTCAGACTGTCTTCCTTCATTAGTGCTGTTATCTCTTAGCACAACTGTAAATGATCGGGTTAGGTTACCATGTAACAGAATCACAGCTTAAGTATGGTGTTTTGTCACAACCTGCGTTGGCGCTGATTAGATTTCTGGGATTTGTGCAATCATAATTCCAATGTGATGGAGGACTTTGGTTGTCTTTTTGATTGACAGGGCTGGGGGAGGGGAGGCACACTCATCTGTCATCTTAACCAGCAAGTCAGCCATTTGAGTAGAGTGGACCACCATGGTTCTGTTTGTTGGTAGAAAGAGAAAGACTGTGGAAAGACAGTGAAGATCCATTCCAAAGTAAGTATATATATACATTACATATACATATATACTTTATATAATATATATGTGGGACTTCAGTCTTACAGTAAAACATCCATAGTGGAGGGGAAGTATTAAAGCAAAACACACCTATAACAACACTTACAAGCAAAAATCTTGAATTTAAATGTCAATAAAGTAAAACTATGTTAGTATTGACAAATAAACTGTACGTGAGAAAAGTAACCACACTTATTTACCAGATAACAGAATAACTGTAAAAATAACTAATCACTAAACTAAAAACAAAATAATACGTCTACATTTATCTATGATCTGCACTAATGACATAGATATGTCCAGAAATTTCAATATATTATAGGAAATAATGGACCTGTAAAAAAGTGTAACCGCTCATTTCAACACTCGTGTAGGGTAACGCTTTATTTGCAATACATTCAATTGCAACATTCATTCCATTCCATCACATGTGACGGGACTGAGATCTTCACCAGTCCCAGACCGCTGAGGGCACCGCTCAATCTGAGGATACTATCCACACAGCCCAGGTGCTGGGAGAGGAAGGTCCTGAGCCGCTCTATGAAACCAATGAGGAGGTTAATTGTAAGGAACTGTGCGAGGAAAAGCCTTTGGAGATCTGTAATCCTGTGCGCCACACCACAAACACACACACACACACAAAAGCGAAAGCATATAAATGACTGTGTCTCCGAGCCACCTGAACTGGCTGACCCATACAGACAGACGGATGTAAGGAGAGAAGGAAGAAAGAGGAAGGACTGTGGAGAACACGATAATGTGCAGCCGTAATGCAGGAGTGGCCTGGCTAAACATAGAAGGACGAGAGTGGAAAAACTAATTTATCCTCCCAGAGCATTCCCGAACCCAAGCCTCATTTACTGTATTCATTTTCCTAGACACTTGTTTTGCGCTGTTGGATTGTGCTAAGTGAACAGTGTGCAGTTGTAGTGGTGTGTGGTGTGTGTGTGTATGTGGTGTGTGGGTGGGTGTGTGTGGTGTGTGGGTGTGGTGTGTGTGTGTGTGTGTAATAACTTATTTCGACCCAGGGGGATCATATCAAATAAGAAACTAACAAACACAAAAAAAATAAATAATAAATAAATAAAGCCTTCCCAATGTTCGGTGTTAGTATACAGACATGTTCGCCATGGTTCCACAATCTGGAGGAGAATCTGACAGAAACTACGGTACAGGGTCAGCCAAAACAGTGATTATGTCATTTCTGACTCAGAACCCTACACATAATCTACACATCAGGTTACGTAAAACAGCAGAGCATGAGGTACCCAAAGCTGATAACATATGGCTGCACCGGAGCTTCTTGGAGCTCTCGCAGCATCATGCTGTCGTTATGGGCCACTGGGAGTTTCTGATGCTGCCTTGCTCCTACAGACACCCCAAGTAGGCCGTTTACAAGGTGTACAATACGCTCCAAAAAGTGAGATTTCACAGGTACAGAGCACATGCTAACTTACAACCCAGCATGTTCGTGAGCATACAAGCTTCCGACGCCTGCTATAGATATCCTTATCATCGGAAAGGTTTTGCATAAACATGGCCCAAATATGTAATCAGTGCACACCATAAGTGCAGTGCCAGACAGATAGAGTCAGGGAGGTTGCCTGTTGTCTTCTCTACTCTGATAATCATATCTCTCTTTTAGCATTGATTTTATTCAAATCCACACAACGTGGTGCCATACCCTTAAAAGTGTTGAGGACCAGCACTGTGTGGGCTAAAGATGACCAAAATTCTCTGCAATACATAGGTGGTTAATATGAAGGTCACCAACCCTACAGCCTGGTACCACATTCATTTAAAATAAAGATTAACTCATTCAATATACATATTAAAAAGAAAAGGAACAGAATTCCTCCCTGGCGAACACCTTGGTCACTTGAAGGGAACAGACATTACATTCCCCATCTTACTCTCATAGTCTGATGCGAGTACCAATACACCAAGATCTAATGATAAAACCAGGGACCCACTTTTACACAATTTTAAAAATAATTCTCAGATTAACACGATCAATGCTTTAGAAGCTGTTAATGAAGCATAAGAACATTGTGGATATTTGCCTATTATATTTATCTAAAATTTCTTTTAGTGCAAAATACAGAAATCATACCATGCTTCCGTTAAAACCAAATGGTTTCAATAGACAGGACCCACCTCTCAGTCTACACAATATAACTCTCCAGCACTTTGGACATACATCTCTTGGCCAGAGTATTGGCCGTGAATTATCTGAGCAGTTCAGCTATCCACATTTATCTTAATAACTGGTACCAGCACAACAGAGAGCGTAGAAAAGGTAATCCATGAACCAGGAACCCTGTGGAGCACATAGCCACCAGAGGACACAGTTTCTTACTGGCAAATTTAAGAGTTCAGCTGTAAGTATCCAGGCCCACGGCCCTTATTACTCTTAACTTCGTATTGATTCATGACTTCAACAGAAGGGACAGCAACCATCATTTAAACTCATACATATTCACGTATAATAGGCCTGCTGAGATCTAAAGACCCCCACATAGCTTCATACGGTACATGAATCCTACAGTGTTGTAATTCTTACAGTTCATATCCCAACACAATAAGGCTCTTTTGGGCCTTGATATCACCCAGCAAGGATCAGAAAGATTGGATATATATTAACATCTTTCTCTGAAAATTTGTGACCAACTATTTTTTCTACATTAATGCCATTATCCACAGCAGCAACAACGTAAGTTGTCTGTGTTTCAACCCATTAGGAGGGTATCATGTGTTGTAGCAAATCATAATCAATTCTTCATATATCGAGGAGTCAGGGCATTCACTGTACAAAAACAGTGGTCTAGCCAGGAAGTTAGTGTGCCAAGCCTCGCTGATATAAGTAACTCTCATTGGCAATAGTACACTTGCTAAATAAAACCAGTCGACTGTCTGTACAAAACTGCAATAAATGATTACCCAAATAAGAGTGGTGGATCAGTTACATTCGCATTCATGTCACAACGACATAGATGCAGGTTAGAAGAATGGTCCTGTAAAGACATAATAAATTCCAACCTATGAGGTACTCATCCTCATTGTATGCACTCAACTGCATGTATACATTCAAAATGATCCTTCCTATCATTACACCACAGCTCAAGCCCAATCTTATGACATTAACCCAATGGTTCATATTTTTTATTCCAAATAGACATAGGGCTACCACTCCTGGGATTCGCCCCCGGACAACTTTTACACACAGTCAGTTGCATTCACCCACTCATGAAAGTCCCTGTGTATAGAGTTTAGTCCTTCAGGTCTTGTTTTGCAGGAAGTCTCCTGGACACACACAATGTCACATCTCTCCATCAATTTATCACAACAACACGGGGTGATTTATCAGTATACTGGGCCAACCGAAGTCCACGGCATTAAAGACACGACACAGATGTTCTATAGCCTAGGTTCAATTCATCACATAGCAGCAACTATGCAGATGGCTCTCGTGGAGCTGCAGGGTGTACCATGAACCATCCAACTATCCCCCCGGCCCTCCATAAAAACCTTGGGCCACGGGCCTTAATAGCGGCGAACATGTCCCATCAGGCCAGGTTTGGATGACATATCAGCAACATTGTTACATTCAGCAGTGATGGAAGGAGCCGTACCTGCTGGCAGGCGACCCGATCTTTCGACACGTCAGTGTCCATTCTCCATTTTTTCAGATAAATAGCAAACGTACCCACTAACACAGAAGTTTAGGGACGTTAGGAACGTTAGGGAACATTGGGGACGTGGGAACGTTAGGGAAAGTTAGGAAGTTAGTTTTGGGTTCTCTAAAGGTTTGTTCGAACCAAACCATAAATAACGTTTAGGGAACGTTCCTCCTGGTGTATAACGTTCTCTAAACGTTAGAACCAATCAACTGTAACGTTCCCCTGCGGTTGCGCCGTAGCTTCACACAACGTTCCGTTTGGTTGTTTTGGTTGTTCTGAGTTAGAGTAGTAGCGGTTTGCTGGGACTTGTTTTAAATTCTCAAAATGATTTGACTTATAAAATTTAAGAATGATAAACAGCATAGAATTTTTTACGCTGATATCAATTTAGCTTAAAACAGTACTTTTGTGCTTGACTTCGGTTTTTTAACTGTATTAGTGAAAATACTTAAAACAAGAATCTATCAATGGGACGATTTTCACAACTAAGATAATTCACTTCTTTATTCAGTTTGTAAACTGAACCGTTCCAACCCCCCACCAGTAGGGGGCTCTGCTCTGAGCGGGCCGATTCCCCCGTTAGGAGAAGAAGAGAAAGCTACAGGACCAGGACCAGGACCAGGACCAGGACCACGCTGCACGGCTTGGCAAGCTCACGGAGAGGTAAGCGAAGATACTTTGCAGTTAAATGATGTTGTGGTTGTAATGGGAGGGTTTGTGGTTTAACATTAAACTCTTTCCCTCGTATGGCTTTGTTATATTCCGGTTCTTGTCAGGTTGACCAAAAACAAAGTTTGGCTGAAGTAAACAACTAACTTTAGTTAGTTTTTCAACGTCGTCCACCATTTTGCTATGCTAGTCATGCAGTGAGCTGCTCCAAATCTTTTCTTTTTAATAAACTCTTTGTGCACAAACCATGTTCTCCATGCTGAGTTCATGTGTTGAGCCCCAGG
>NC_045745.1:6828706-6835818 GCF_008692095.1 Etheostoma spectabile | reverse complement strand
TCAGGTGAGACTTGAGTAAGTCTCAGGCTGTGTCGAGCCTTCTTAGTGTTTTAACATGTTGATTTTGATGCATCATAGACGCCACTAGCTCTCCCATTCACAAGGCAGGACGGAGTGGGGCTTTAATGATTGGCATCTTTCCCTTTGTTTGCTGCTGACAGATCAAGGACAGAAATGAGCAAGTGTCCAAAAAAGGCAGCGCCGACGCCAAGGAGGTTCATGACAGATTCTTCAAGCAATGGTAAAACCTATCAGAGACACTTTTTTTACATTATTCAAATGGCTATTTTGCAATCAGTACAAATGATTGGTCTCGTATTCCAGATGAATCTGTTGCACGACCAGATAACCTGTCCAGGACGGAGCGTGCATCTGGAAGCCCGGTCTGGAAGTTAAAAATGTTGCATGCATATAAGAAACCAGTCATATTCTTAACATGGAACCACGCGACAGTCACATGGTGCATATCAGTGATTGTTCTGATTTTTTGTCTCTTCCTGTCTTTTTCAGCTCAGCAAAACACTTCCTCCACCACGCATGTAAGTTTTTTTTTATATATATTTTGTCTAATGTAACGGAATATGTGCGGCAACCTATCAACTTAATCATCTTATATAATCATATATTTTATTTTTATATGTATCAACACCATGCAGAAACCAGTGGTTGCCCAGAGCAGGATGAGTCTGTGTGACCCTGCCACGGACTGCAACTTCATCTTGGGACCCAGTTGAAGAACAGCTGCTTTGATTTTTGCGTTTGCAATGAAGTACAATTTAATGGCAAGTCACTAGTAGTACATTTTGTTTGTTTTAACAGAAGACTCACACGAGGGAGGTGGCTCAGACATGGAGATCAAAATGAGAGGTAAACTCCAGTTGCATGTGCTTGTGTATGGAAATTAAGTGGCCATAGGCCTGCCCTAAGATGAACACTATATAATTGCATAAAATCCAATATCTTAACTGAACTGACTTCCTTACAAAATGAGATGTACAAGCTCTACACTGTATGCATATCTGTTACTTAGTTTTACAGCACTTTTCCTGTCGCACCCGCGTGGTTGGACTGGGTGATGCCGTCCGCCGCATGCTGCGGCAAGATCAACGAATGATGTCCTGAGACAGTACAGCTTGCACTGAAGAAACAAAGAAGAGCCTTCCAGGACCTGGCTGTATGCAGGATATAACAGGCAGGTGTTATTTTATTGTTCACATTAGTATTATGCTTAGCTTGGCTGACAAAGGTTTTAATGTGACCTATACTTGCTTTCATTTGGACCTCTACTCTAGCGGCTGCCAGATAACTTCCCTGCGCTGACTGCTGCAGAACGGAGGATTTGATTGGGCAAGTTCTGAAGTTACGACGGTAGATGAAGTTCTTCTGCGTTAGGTTAAAAATAAAGTTCATAAAAAAATATTTTGGCAATATGTTAATCTTAGTATACTGTCTACTTTTGTTATTTCTTTATAGGCCAGCTGAGAAGGACTGACTGTGAAACCATGGAGCCTTTTTTTTGTTAGTGATTATTTGCACACACTTACCAACACATCTTTGTGCATCTGTATCTCCATTTGCACTACATCCTTATCTTTTTTGTATTTTTTTTCAGTTGTTGAATATTAAAGTTTGAAATGCCATCAAGTTTGCCTGTTCATTCATTCCTACTAAATAACTTTTGTATGTACGTGTGTATTTACAGTACATACACACCCACAAATGGTACAGGTGTTAGTTTTTTTTTTAAGGTTAGGGGAATCTAATCTTTTCTTAACGTTCTGGGAACGTTTGTTTATGGTTACAGCGAACGTGCCCTAATGTTAAGAGACGTTCCGTAACGTTCGCTGAGGTTGCAACGCTAATGGAACGTTCCCCTAACGTTCTCTAAAGGTTGCAAACGTTAGAGAACATTCCCCTAACTTTCGCTAAAGTTGCAACGTTTTCGGAACGTTCGCCTAACTTATCTAAAGGTTGTAACTTTAGAGAACTTTAGGGGAACGTTCCGAGAACGTTCACTGTAACCAAAAACGAACGTTCCCGGAACGTTAAGAAACCTTCCAATCCAACAGACAACCAAACTACACCAAAACAAACCTTTAGGGAACGTCCCACCACCAAAACGAACGTTCTCAGAACGTTCTGGGACACCAAAAATTGTTAGCTGGGTAGCGTGTCTCCATCCAAAGTGGGAGAAAACCTAGTGGCAAACACATTCACCGCTTTGTTTTCACCACTCCATGTTGCCTCAGTTTATTGTATTAGTACAATTATTCCCACATTCCTCTGTTCACGTTTCGAGTGAGCTTGGTTGTGTGTGATGTTTTTGTGGCACAGTTACTTTAAGGGACCCCAACTTTTGCGACCTTCTTTCACAACAACGCTCCACTGTGAGGTCTGTGATCTTGGCGATGTTGCTACATCCAGGAGCTCCTGTTGTTGAGCGGAACCCTCCAGCACCTTCTCCCCTCACGTGAGGTGCTGTCAACCTCGGGTGCAAACCTAGACGATAATTCCCGCGGGTTCGTTGTTGACTCCTCTTGTCGATCAAGGCCTGCTAGCCCCGGCGCCCCTTCTTGCGTGGTGTCCGGCCAGGGCACGAAGTGCGGCGCGTCTCCACCGCTGTCACTCACGATCAATGTTCGCAACAATTGCCCCCAGTTCTCACTTACTTCTGTCTGTGTTTCCAATGCCCTCCTCAAGCCACAAACGTCTTGGCTCACTGCTCCACTCGCACTCCACTCCACTAAGCACGCCGAGGCGTTCATGTGCCAACCACAGTGTCAGCTCATCCAGATATGTGAAACAAACCGCGGAATACTTTTGCCGCACTCCTTCAGAACCTTCAGACAGCCTTGTTGTTGAGTTTTAAAAAGTTAAATGTCTGAAGGAACCAGGTTAGAAATTTGCATACATCTGTCCCCATTTTCCCCCCACCTTCTCTGGTAAAGAGTTTGTCAGGTCAAGTCTGGCATTTACATCTCTGGAAGGCTTCCTGCTATGCAACAAAAGGGTGTTCGTCTGTCTCCTGTCCCGGGGTTTTAGTCTAGGCTAAACAATACAATGTTGATGGACTATGTTTATGCAGAGTTTACATTTACACAACATAACATTTGCTCCGCAACCACACGACCCCAAAGGTGCAGAGAGCAGATCTCATTGGTCACAATGATGCACTCAACATGCTGTCATGACAACAACGGACCAATGAGAAAGGATGAGATGCACCAGGGGAAAAGAACACCCCCCGTGCAGCGCACAAATGAATGTTATCTAAGAAGTTTTCATCACTGCTTTCATGTGACTCCGTCGAGGTGAGCGTGGATCAGTCCGTGTCAGCTGCAGTGTTATTTTGTTTGTATCACTTTTGCTTTGTCTTATCATCTTCATCACTGCTGCTCATTAAACTTTTCTCATTCTCAATTTGACCCACAGCCTCTTTCCTCAGAAATCCGAACGAACGCGATGTTAGTTATGAATTTCTAACACCTTCATATTATTCACGTTCTGTGGGCCTTTGTCTGATACAGCGTAGCGTGGTATCCGGGCACACATCAAACAAGAGCCGCTTCGACTCCTCAATCCACTCAGATGAAAGTTGTTCGCGCTGCCCACAAAACAATTTCATCATGGCTGAGTGTCTCATTTTAACCACGATAAGTTTAACAGTCATCTTCCACTATCACCTTCCGTTATCAGTTTGTAGATTGCAGGTTTTGTACGGGGCACCTGAGCCTCTCCAGTGGCACCCACTACCCGCCGCCATGTTCCTATTATGTGGTGTGTATACGTGCTCTTTCTGCTATAGCAGACGCTGTTACTTACCCAGAAGAACAGGGGGTATGTTTAATATTATGAAGACCTTATTATGAGACCTGCTGCATACCAATGGCTCAATTTTGTACATGTACTGTTTTAATATATAAATACATGTACATTTTATATTATAATCATCTATATGTTATGTCCCTGTATTCTTTTCATGTGGACTTAAATACATTGTAAAAATGTGTGTGGTGTGTGTGTTCAGCGCCAAAACACTCACTAAAAGAGGTGTGTGTAAATGTAAGGTTGAAACCCAGAATTACATCACATCTGAATCTATTATTCTTTCAAATCAATAACAAAGTTCCATCCATCTGATTCCATGCTTTAAACAGAAATGATTCCCCTCTCTCTCTCCCTTGATCGCTGTTCACTCCCTCCCTCCATCTATTATACCCTCCATCCCTGCACTGGGCTGTTGCCATGGAGACAGGTTGCCAGGTCTCAGGCAGTGAGGCTGAATGGGTTAATTAGGAGGCGGAGCATTTGCAGCCCTCCAGATGGTAGTAAGGCCCCCTTCACCCCAGTCTCCAGGGACCTGCTCTCAAGAGAAAGCCTCTCTCTGTTTAATATTCAGCCCCTCGCATCAAAACAGGAGCGTCTTTATGACCCTGTAGTCAACAATGTGGGATTATGGGACGCATGAGGTGGGTAAAGCTGATATGTTTCCTTTTAGCTCTGTTTCAACTGAGAAAGGCTAACCAAGATCTTTTCTTAAGCCCTGATGTGATCGAAGAGGAACATGACACCGTCCACATCCCCTGTCCAATCCAGAAAAATGTGGACTATGACAGTAGCTTTTCCTTTAATGGTCATATACGCTTCGTTGTTTCTGTAAACATTGTATACATGTAGTCTATGCATGCAGGAAGCCATCTTGCTATAAAATAGTATTTGTGTTTTATAGAGCTGAGAACTGGACAGAGCCCCCCAAGTGGCTGTATTCATACAGGACATGTTTTTATTGTCACCCAATACAGCAGGAGCATTTTGGTCTAGTGATAACAAAACCACTATCACAGAGTCGTGTAACAACCAAAAAGGCGTAATTGTAGAAAAATAGCAGCAAAAGACAATAAGTGTAACTTGACCAGTCTTGGCACATGGTATATTATAGAGCATAATTGACTATGTGAACATGATCATTTACGCAAAGATTTGCGATCCAATCTCGTTTTGTAAAACTCATTACATTACTATTTCTGATGTGAACATGTAGTGAAATCCCCCATATCAGTGGGTATTTTTCTAATTTCCTGAATTTACAATTTCTCTCCAGTATCATCATGTCTCGTACTTCTGTGAACATCTTTCTTGTCTCGCTGTAAGTAAATGATGCTGAATCTTTACCTTTTCAATTTGTAACAGTCTTACTATTTATTCTTCAGTGTTATATATATACACGCTATATGAAATATTTATATTCTCTAATTCGACATTTCAGTAACTACTGTACATTAAATATCTTAAACATGTTTGGGGGGTGTTTCATATAACTATAAATAATTTGTATGTTATTTATTGTCTAATGTGCAAAGATTTGCAATGTTTGGTGAGAAATAATATGTAATGGTGCAACATTGGCGCCAGTGGCGCAGCAGCAGCGTATAGCCACCAAATGTGCCTGCTGCAGATTGATCCTATTTTCAAATTCTGTGACTTTAGTTGTGGGTGCGCCTGCACCTCTAGGCGTTAAAGACAAGGTAGGAGAAGTTCTCCTTCTCGTTTGGCGCTGAGTTGTAGTGTCCAATGCGGTTCCTCTTTGTAGAAGAAAAGGCAGATGAAACCAATGATGAAGAAGAGCGACAGGCCTACCCAGCCCAGGAGAGTCACACTATGTTAAGAGTGGTATACCCATCCTCCAGGGGATCTGCAAGAATGTGTGTCGAAGCATAAAGAACAGTGCTCATACAGGAGAAAGGAATTAAAAAAAGGAAATCATTCTTTAAGGGGGGACAATACAGGTTAAACAGGTGTTTTGGGGCTATTTTTACTTCAATGTCTTCTTCAGACTAGTGGAGCAAAAAAGATCCAAAATCACAATTAGTGTTTATTTGCGCCAGTAGATTTCTCCTTAATCACCGAGTTGCCTTAGATAATGCCTCATTTGCATATTAAACCTGAATTTCACCTGTAGTGTCTTGCAAAATTATGGAAATTCACAATCCAATCTTTAAGGCTTTTTTCTCAAAAGGATTTTTATCTCCGATCAAATATTTCCCCTTCAATAGCACTTACACACATGAAGGTTTTTGTAGAGGGATTTGTTCATATAGTTTATAGTCTGATTTATGTTTCATTTTTATACACTCACAACTGGCAGACTTAAAAATGTGTGGTTCTGGTTATTGGGGCTCAGTATTTGTAATGGTTATGGAGGTGATTAAAAGGAGATATAAAAAAAATCCCTCTAAGAAAACCTTAAACAAAAATTAAACAAGAATTCTGATCTGGAAATAATAAAATGCACATTTTTACAAGATAATGCATAATTTGAATATTTAAACATACATTTCAGAAAACTAAAAGGATTGTCTTAAGTAATCCACTGAGGAGGTTTCATGTTGATATCTTTAGTTAAACTAGATAGAGATTATGTGAAATTCTGTGACTTTATTTTTTAAGTTCTCCTCTTAGTTCAGCACACTTCCAAAAAGCTGTAAGATTGAATGCAACTCATGAATCCATCATGAATTCAAATAATTCCCTTCAAGTGAAGAAGCTCAATGACGTCAGGGCTTTTGAAATGTCAAGCTACTTGAACTCGCCCCTCCACCGGACTGATGATAGACACAGCACGCTACTGTCATAATTCAACAGATAGATGGCCTATTCAAATTTAAAAATTAAGAGTCTCTGAAGTTATAATGGACGCTTTCAAAACTGGCCGCTAAGCAGGAGCAGAGTAGAAGCTCCAGTGTCTTTGTTTTCCGCTGGAATGTATGTAGAAACAGCAGAGGTAAAACAACTGTACATATTTTGTTTCTACATTCCAGAGGATGCTTTGTAAAGTACTCGCCTTCACCTGACCTCAGCAGAGCCCGAGGAACCCGAAGCTCTTCCAATGATGTTGAAGAGCGAGCTGTTCTTGTAGACAGTCCTGCCCGAAAAACCAGAGCCTTCTTAGTGTTTTAAACATGTTGATTTTGATGCTATCATAGAAGGCCACTAGCTCTCCCATTCACAAGGCGAGGACGGAGTTGGGCTTTAAATGGATTGGACATCTTTCCCTTTGTTTGCTGCTGACAGAATCAAGACAGAAGATGAAGCAAGTGTCCAAAAAAGGCAGC
>NC_045745.1:6828567-6828696 GCF_008692095.1 Etheostoma spectabile | reverse complement strand
AAGGAGGTTCATGACAGATTCTTCAAGCAATGGTAAAACCTTAATCAGAGACTACATTTTTTACATTATTCAAATTGCATATTTTGCAATCAGTACAAATGATATGGTCTCTGTATTCCAGATGAATCT
>NC_045745.1:6815353-6828557 GCF_008692095.1 Etheostoma spectabile | reverse complement strand
CAGATAACCTGTCCAGGACGGAGCGTGCATCTGGAAGCCCGGTCTGGAAGTTAAAATGTATGCATGCATATAAGAAACCAGTCATATTTCTTAACATGGTAAACATAACTTACATGCAGGTGGTGGAGGAAGTGTTTATCGCTGGCTGAACAAAAGACAGGAAGAGACAACTCAGAACAGATCACTGTATATGCACACTGTTGACGTCGTGGTCTCATGTAAGAAATAGGATGGTTTCTTATATGCATGCACATTTTACTTCCAGACCGGGCTTCCAGATGCCACGCTCCGTCCTGGACAGGTTATCTGTCGTGCAACAGATTCATCTGGAATACGAGACCATATCATTTGTACTGTGGCAAATATGCAATTTAATATGTAAAAATGTAGTCCTCTGATTAAGGTTTTACCATTGCTTGAAAATCTGTCATGAACCTCCTTGGCGTCGGCTGCCTTTTTTGGACACTTGCTTCATCTCGTCCTTGATTCTGTCAGCACAACACAAGGGAAAGATCCAATCCTTAAAGCCAACTCCGTCCTCGCCTTGTGAATGGGAGAGCTAGTGGCCTTCGATATGCATCAAAATCAACATGTTTAAAACCCTAAGAGGCTCGACACAGCCTGGACTTTACTCCAAGTCTCACCTGGGGCTCAACACATGACTCAGCATGGAGAACAGTTTGTGCACAAAGAGTTTATTAAAAAGAAAAAAAGATTTGGAGCAGCTCACTGCATCGAGCATAGCAAAATGGTGGACGACGTTGAAAAACTAACTAAAGTTAGTTGTTTACTTCAGCCAACTTTGTTTTGGTCACCCGACAAGAACCGAATATAACAAAGCCATACGGGGAAAGAGTTTAATGTTAACCACAACCCTCCCATTACAACCACAACATCATTTACACTGCAAAGTATCTTCGCTTACCTCTCCGTGAGCGTGCCAAGCCGTGCGCGTGGTCCTGGTCCTGGGTCCTGGTCCTTAGCTTTCTCTTCTTCTCCTAACGGGGGAATCGCCCGCTCAGAGCAGAGCCCCCTACTGGTGGGGGGTGGAACGGTTCAGTTTCAAACTGAATAAGAAGTGAATTATCTTAGTTTGTGAAAAATCGTCCCATTGATAGATTCTGTTTTAAGTATTTTCACTAATACAGTTAAAAAACCGAAGTCAAACACAAAAGTACTGTTTAAGCTGAAATTGATATCAGCCGTAAAAAATTCTATGCTGTTTATCATTCTTAAATTTTATAGTCAAATCATTTTGAGAATTTAAAACAAGTCCCAGCAACCGCTACTACTTCTAACTCAGAACAACCAAAACAACCAAACGGAACTTGTGTGAAGCGTACGGCGCAACCGCAGGGGAACGTTACAGTTGATTGGTTCTAACGTTTAGAGACACGTTATACCCAGGAGGAACGTTCCCTAAACGTATTTATGGTTTGGTTCGAACTAAACCTTTAGAGAACCCAAAACTAACTTCCTAACTTTCCCTAACGTTCCACGTCCCCAATGTTCCCTAACGTTCCTAACGTCCCTAACTTCTGTGTTAGTGGGTACGTTGCTATTTATCTGAAAAAATGAGAATGGAACTGACGTGTCGAAAGATCGGGTCGCCTGCCAGCGGTACGGCTCCTCCATCACTGCTGAATGTAACAATGTTGCTGATATGTACATCCAAACCTGGCCGATGGGACATGTTCGCCGCTATTAAGAGCCGTGCCCCAAGGTTTTTATGGAGGGCCGGGGGGATAGTTTGGATGGTTCATGGTACACACCTGCAGCTCCACGAGAGCCATCTGCATAGTTGCTGCTATGTGATGAATAACCTAGGCTATATGAACATCTGTGTCGTGTCTATAATGCGCGTGGACTTCGGTTGGCCACAGTATACTGAAACATCACGCCGTGTTGTTGTGATAAATTGATGGAGAGATGTGACATTGTGTGTGTCCAGGAGACTTCCTGCAAAACAAGACCTGGAAGGACTAAACCTATACACAGGACTTTCATGGAGTGGGTGAATGCAACTGACTGTGTGTAAAAGTTGTCCGGGGGCGAATCCCAGGAGGGTAGCCCTATGTCTATTGGAATAAAAATCTGACCATTGGGTTAATGTCATAAGATTGGGCTTGAGCTGTGTGTAATGATAGGAGAGGATCATTTTGAATGTATACATGCAGTTGAGTGCATACAATGAGGATGATACCTCAGTAGGTTGGAATTTATTATGTCTTTACAGGACCATTCTTCTAACCTGCATCTATTCGTTGGTGACATGAATGCGAATGTAACTGATCCACACTCCTTATTTGGGTAATCATTTATTGCAGTTTTGTACAGACAGTCGACTGGTTTTATTTAGCAAGTGTACTATTTGCCAAATGAGAGTTACTTATATCAGCGAGGGCTTGGCACACTAACTTCCTGGCTAGACCACTGTTTTTGTACAGTGAATGCCCATGACTCCTCGATATATGAAGATTGATTATGATTTGCTACAACACATGATACCCTCCTAATGGTGTTGAACACAGACAACTTACCTTGTTGCTGCCTGTGGATAATGGCATTAATGTAGAAAAAATAGTTGTGTCACAAATTTTCAGAGAAATGATGTTAATATATATCAATCTTTCTGATCCTTGCTGGGTGATATCAAGGCCCAAAAAGATGCCTTATTGTGTTGGGATATGAACTGTAAGAATTACAACACTGTTAGGATTATGTACCCGTAGAAGCTATTGGGGGTCTTTAGATCTCAAGCAGGCCTATTTATACGTGAATATTATGAGTTTAATGATAGGTTGCTGTCCCTTCTGTTGAAGTCTGAAGCAATACGAAGTTAAGAGATAAAAGGGCCGTGGCCTGGATACTTACAGCTGAACTCTTAAATTTGCCAGTAAGAAACTGTGTCCTCTGTGGCTATGTGTCTCCACAGGGTTCCTGGTTCATGGATTTACCTTTCTACCTCTTGTTGTGCTGGTACCAGTTATTAAGATAAAGGATAGCTGAACTGCTCAGATAATTACGGCCAATAGCTCTGGCCAGAGAGTGTATGTCCAAAGTGCTGGAGAAGTTATATTTGTAGACTGAGAGGTTGGTGTCTGTCTATTGAAACCATTTGGTTTTACGGAAGCATGGTACTGATTTCTGTATTTTTGCACTAAAAGAAATTTTAGATAAAATATAATAGGCAAATATCCACAATGTTCTTATGCTTCATTAACAGCTTCTAAAGCATTGATCGTGTTAATCATGAGAATATTTTTAAAATTGTGTAAAAGTGGGTCCCTGGTTTTAATTAGAATCTTGGTGTATTGGTACTCGCATCAGACTATGAGAGTAAGATGGGGAATGTATGTCTGTTCCCTTCAAGTGACAAGGTGTTCGCCAGGGAGGAATTCTGTCTCCTTTTCTTTTTAATATGTATATGAATGAGTTAATCTTTATTTTAAATAATGTGGTACCGGCTGTAGGGTTGGTGACATTCACTAATTAACCACTATGTATTGCAGATGATTTGGGTCATCTTTAGCCCACACAGTTGCTGGTCTCCAACTTTCTAAGGGTATGCACCAGTATGGTGTGGATTTTGAATAAAATACAATGCTAAAAGAGAGATATGATTATCAGAGTAGAGAAGCCAACAGGCAACCTTCCCTGACTCTATCTGTCTGGCACTGCCTTTGGGTGCACTGATTACATATTTGGGCCATGTTTATGCAAAACTTTCCGATGATAAGGATATCTATAGGCAGGCGCGGAAGCTTTATGCTCAGCGAACATGCTGGGTTGTAAGTTTAGCATGTGCTCTGTACCTGTGAAAATCTCACTTTTTGGAGCGTATTGTACACCTTGTAAACGGCCTACTTGGGGTGTCTGTAGGAGCAAGGCAGATCAGAAACTCCCAGTGGCCCATAACGACAGCATGAGCTGCTGAGAGCTCCAAGAAGCTCCGGTGCAGCCATATGTTATCAGCTTTGGGGTACCTCATGCTCTGCTGTTTTACGTAACCTGATGTGTAGATTTATGTGTAGGGTCTGAGTCGAAAAGACATAATCACTGTTTTGGCTGACCCTGTACCGTATTTCTGTCAGATTCTCCTCCAGATTGTGGAACCATGGCGAACATGTCTGTAACTAGTACACCGAACATTGGGAAGGCTTTATTTATTTATTATTTATTTTTTTTGGTGTTTGTAGTTTTTCTTATTTGATATGATCCCCCTGGGTCGAAATAAGTTATTACACACACACACACACACCACACCACACACCACACACACCCACCACACACCACATACACACACACACCACACACCACTACATACATGCACACTGTTTCACTTAGCAACCAATCCCAGCGCAAAACAAGTGTCTAGGGAAAAGAATACAGTAAATGAAGGCCTTGGGTTCGGGAATGCTCTGGGAGGATAAATTAGTTTTTCCACTCTCGTCCTTCTATGTTTAGCCGGACCACTCCTGCATTACGGCTGCACATTATCGTGTTCTCCACAGTCCTTCCTCTTTCTTCTTCTCTCCTTAATCCGTCTGTCTGTAGGTCAGCCAGTTCAGGTGGCTCGGAGACACAGTCATTTATATGCTTTCGCTTTTGTGTGTGTGTGTGTGTGTTGTGGTTTGTGGCGCACAAGGATTACATTGATCTCCAAGGCTTTTCCTCGCACAGGTTCCTTACAATTAACCTCTCATTGGTTCATAGAGCGGCTCAGGACCTTCCTCCTCCCAGCACCTGGGCTGTGTGGATAGTATCCTCAGATTGTAGCGGTGCCTCAGCGGTCTAGGGACTGGTAGAAGATCTCAGTCCCGTCACATGTGATGAGAATGGAATGAATGTTGCAATTGAATGTATTGCAAATAAAGCGTTACCCTACACGAGTAGTTGAAATGAGCGGTTACACTTTTTTACAGGTCCATTATTTCCTATAATATATTGAAATTTCTGGACATATCTATGTCATTTAGTGCAGATCATAGATAAATGTAGACAGTATTATTTTTTTTTAGTTTAGTGATTAGTTATTTTTACAGTTATTCTGTTATCTGGAAAATAAGTGTGGTTTACTTTTCTCACGTTACAGTTTATTTTGTCAATACTAACATATTTACTTTATTGCCATTTTAAATTCAAGACTTTTTGCTTGTAAGTGTTGTTATAGTGGTGTTTTGCTTTAATACTTCCCCTCCACTATGGATGTTTTACTGTAAGACTGAAGTCCCACATATATATTATATAAAGTATATATGTATATGTAATGTATATATATAGTTACGTTTGGAATTGATCTTCACTGTCTTTTCCACAGTCTTTCTCTTTCTACCAACAAAACAGACCATGGTGTTCCACTCTACTCAATGGCTGACTTGCGGTTAAGATGACAGATTAGTGTGCCTCCCCCTCCCCCAGCCCTGTCAATCAAGAAAGACAACCAAAGTCTCCATCACATTGGAATTATGATGCACAAATCCCAAAATCTAATCAGCGCCAACGCAGGTTGTGACAAAACACCATACTTAAGCTGTGATTCTGTTACATGTAACCTAACCCGATCATTTACAGTTGTGCTAAAGATAACAGCACTAATGAAGGGAAGACCAGTCTGAGAATAGTATAAACCGTACAAGGAACACTCTTCTCTCCCCTCATGCTGGACTCTAAGTCAAAAAAGAACATGAGCACCTGCCTTAATGAGACATCTAAAAGCTTGCCAAAAAACACTTTGAAAATGCTACTGTGCTTTTAAGAAAGTAGGTAATCCATTGCCGTTCCTTTCCTCCAGACGTGTTTTAAAGAAACTACATACCCTATCGTACACACCTCCTCAATGCCAGGTTTACCCGGACACAAGTCCCTTGACGCCCACCTGTACCAGAGGCCTCATGAAGACCTTTAACAAATGTTTACTATATACAAATATTATAATTCTAATATCATACTTGCACCACAGCTGCCATGAACAATAGTGAGCCAGGGAGCCACAAAGTTTTCTAGCATGGATCGAATAATTCACTCAGTCCTTGCCCGAGGACAGGGACCCTAGCGCCCCCTGAACTCAAAGTTGTTTTATTTAACTCGGTAATGCACAATGGATTTATATGGATTGGTTCATATTAGTAGTGTAATGTTGTGAAAGTATTGCTTATGCACAGCCCTTAAAACCAGGTAGAAGCGAGCTTCCTTGAAACCAGGGGTACCCATAGATATTGTGCAACAGCAAATATGCCAAGCAGACGATAGACCCATCAATGGAAGTAGTTTTGGCTTAAATATTATTTAAAAATTACAACATCTTGTTGTGCTCTACCACGTTCTGTACATTTATACTTGTAACCATGTGTTTTGAAACATTTTAAAAATCGCTAGCCTTGCTATGCTAGCCCTAATTGCCGACGATTGATGATTTACAAACAGTCCCATTCTCTGCTGAATGGACTCCGCCGTCTACGTTTTTAACCATTAGCAGAGAAATGTTCAGGATCAGGTTACTGGCCCACAGCATCAGACTGTCTGGAATATCAAACAGCTTAGTATTTGTTTGTTTGTGGTCTTGTGTCTTTTTTTTAGTTTTACACATTTAAGCTTTTTAGTGTGTACATTTAGTTATGGTTCAATAGGTTGAATGGTCGGTAATAATATTTTATGTAATGGTTTGCGTGTTATTTAATTTATTGGGCAATAAAGACAGATTTTTGTAACAAAGAAAGTTTTTTTGAACATCAATGACATTCAAACGGTGATACTGAACAGATATACAACACACATGTGTTGTGTACCATGTTATTGCAAACAGACCTAATACTACACAGATAACATCGGCCCTGCACCACAAGTGAACATGAAATAATTATGAAATATATACATTTATATGACACGGTTGTCAAAATCCATGCCATGACATAGACAGAGACGCTCTTGGAAGTTTGGTGATCCATACTTTTGTGGTGTACCCAGTGGTGTCCCATTTCATAGGGGGTGTTTTCCCCCCCCAGCCTTACCCTTGGTTTCCAAGGGGCAAAGGCTAGGGTAAGGGTAAGAGAGATAAATAAAATATGTAGGTCAAATTTAAGATTAAAAAAAACCACTTACCTCAAATAACTTGTCTCCTACATTGTATACTCCATCACTACTTTTGAAATATTGTTTGTATCTCTTTTCGGTAGTAGTATTGGTAGACGGTCCCTGAAGCCACTCTGCAGTTATCAACACGAACTAAACACAGCTGAATTAACACAACTTTTATGCCCTTTTCTAGTCCCATCTCCAGCAGTCCGATTCACTGTGTTCACTCAGAGGGAATCACTGCACATTGGTACACACCTTGTATGACCATTTGTGACAGCAGTGTTTAGAGGCTAAAAACAACCTCCTGTAAGCCTGTTGGGGCTAACCTAAGCAGGAGATAACCAGTGTAGACAGCACCGAGGTTTATTTTTTCTCTACCTACAAACCTCCACATCACAGACAACGAGCTACGTGATGGAATAGACTGTGAACTCTCCTTTAAGGCACCTCTGATGATGGACAGTTTACAACAAGAATGATCTATATCAAGGTAGCAGATCCAGATTTATCAGCGGCTACAGATATGGTTAAAACCCATGCCTGATCTTATCCCTTTTCAAACTCAGATGGATCACCCACGTAGATTAAATAGTAAAACGAGTTCCCTTTTCTGATTTTCGGCAATATAAATTTATGGTTTTCTCAGAAAAGATCAATTACCTTTCCTACTTCCCCTAGCAGTCCTTCTCAGATATGTGCACTGGATCTTTCCACATCACACCTGTGAAAGCTGCACGACAGGCTCCCACACTGGTTATGATGTCCCAAAAAAGAATTAAAGCTATGTTTCTGTCTCCACCATTGAATTGTAAAGAAATGACAACAACATTATTGGCGCATCACATGATACATGCCCCTCCCCCCCCCCCCCCCCTCAAACAGAGAAAACAGAGGATTAAAAACATGGACTCTTCATTTGCAATGACTTGAATGTAACAAACACGTCAATTAAAAAATTACGCACTAAAGCTTTAGGTGAGCACAGAGACACTTCCCCCTTCAGCAGAGTAATGTGAAAACAAACTCCCACATCACACATGCACCACATCGTTCTGCACAGCGAGGCCCAAACATCCAAGTTAAGGACAATTAGCAAACACATCCTTTAAGTAGAGGAAGACTTCAAGTTTTGCATGGTTTTCTTTTGTTAAATAAAATCGTATCGTAGAATCTAGAATCGTAAAAGGATAATGTTTAAAGATCCCTATTGCTATCTATTTTGACACTTGCTTTCCACACCTACCACACTTCCTGTACCTCACATCCTTCCTCCCCATCTTCACCACTGGTTGGTTATTGCTTCCACCTTATTATCTGATTGATGTTTACTGGTTACCTTATTAAACACTACACCCCTTATCAGTCATTCTTTTCTACACCTTCCATGGGGCAGCAGCTGGTAAGATATGTTTTACTTGTACCTTATTTCTTGATAACAGTATTATCTAGTTACTTTATGAACAGTGGAATATTGCCTTCCTAGATTCCACAACCCATGGTATCTGTTGTTATACATCTTGTCTTGTCATGTCACTATATTGCATCCTTTGAAATGCCAAGCCCACAGTCATTATCATTTCACTATCCCTTAAAATGCTTCTATCGCACAGTTTCCCCGTTTGTATGCATCTAAACGTATTAGGCCAGTAGCCTAGCCGCTGCCTCCACATTTGGGAGCGTTTGCTCTGCTACATGCTGAACTCTTAGACCTTCACACTGTACAGACCACCCTGTTTGAAAATGACTGACCACAACAAAAACTACAGCCAGCTGGTAATCTGCAATGATCATTTATTACACTAAACAGTTTCTTTTGGAATGTAGTATAGCACTTTATGGTGGGGTATTCTAATGATAGTGGCATGTTCTTGAAAACAATGGCATGAAACCAAAATGACATAGCACCTTTGTTGATAATCCATTGGTCAAACATGCGTGTTTCAATGCATGGGATGCCTCTTGGATAGTGAACTTTTTCATAATCCAACTATTGAAATACTAAATACAATACCGAGCATCAGTCGGTTTAAGATCTCGGCCTCCCGCCTGCAGGCAGAACTACTCAGTCTGTTTGACATCTAGGGCAACAGCGTACACTCCGCTGCTCTTTTCCGATGTTGGTCTTTCCAGCGGTGTTGGTGGCTCCCTCCAGCAGCACCCTGGGAATGTAGGACTGGGTCCGAGAACCTCGTCCTTAGCATCTCTGGATGCAGCACTGGTACGATCAGAAGGAGACAGAAAGAGACACAGACGATGAGCATTTCTCAAAGGCCACAACATCATCAAGTCATTGGGTGAGTTGAGCACCCTGTGACCTCTCATTTCAGTGACCATATCAGATGCCTGTTTCAGAACAACGCTATAACTACACTATCAGTATGGGGCGGTGGTTGCTTATCACATTACTTAGAATGCCTCATCGTCTGATGAGATAAAGTGACTCATTAATTTGAAAACTGACGATAATGCCAATGTGTTGTGCGAACCACATGCAAAGTAAAGCTTGTGGTCATTTCTAATTACGCCTTGGCTAGCTTGTTAATCTTCAAGCCATTGGTTTAAACCTATACTTTTGACTCATTCCAGTGACATTATGAACTACGAGTTGTCAATGTGCAATGAGGGTCGCGGGGTGTTCTGTGAAAGATAGCTACAAGATAGACAATCCAAATCATAACATTAGCGGACAAATTGGACTGAAGATCTTAACATGCCACTTACAATTTCCTTTTGACCGTGTTTCCAAAGCGAGCGGCTTCCTCATTCATTCATACTTACCCTCATCTTCCTCCAAGCTAACACTCAACATCTGACAAAATGATTAATACACACATCGGTGCGGTCCACAGAAACAGTGGCAGCATGCTTTAGGCAGATAGAATCAAGAATTTCTTTTTTTAAAACATAGTATAAAACTTCGTACTCCAGTGACCAAAAGCTAATATGTAAAGTGCTGCATTTTAAAGGGAACTTCGTCTGTTTTTAACCTGAATCCTGTTTCCTGTGGTCTACGTGACTACAGATAACTCTTTGAAATGGATCCGGTTTACCGAAAGCGCTGCAGTTTGCAGCTGTAAACCGCGCCAATGTATCCTAGGGGCAATTACGCACATCAATGGTGTAGGTCCACTCATAGTGTTTTTTTTTTCCACTGACCTAGTATGGTGTGTTATGTCTGAAATACATTATGGCTAGGAATTCCAGCAGTGAATACACTCTTCTTTACTTTTTTACTTGATCCGGTCCGTTTCGTTATCTAAGTCCTCTCAGGAGACGTCTCGTTCTGAAAATCTTGCGGCCGTGACCTGTCTTCATCCACATTGTCGAAGCATACTAAATATTATCCATATCACTGGAATATTTTCCGTAACTCCATAACGTACATCCCTGCAACGACTCTGGGCACGCCTCGCTCCAACTCACCGATTTCCATCATTGTCTTATTTCTTATGTCTTCGATTTCAGAAGACGACTTCTCTGAGTAAACCTGGAGTACACACAGACCAATCATCAAGTTAAAAAAAAAACGCATACACAGGTTAGCTGAGGTATTAGTACCTTCAAACAGGAAGCATCAGTCTAGAGCACCCTTCACAATGTAGACAAACCCGAATGACTCCAAGGGGCCTCAAAGTCAGACTCTTATAATAACAATCTCAGCCTTCCTGTGCAAAAAGATCTCTTTTAGAGGTCCCCATGCATGGTGCTCTTTGGATTTTGTTTTAGATAGTCCTTAGTGGTTCCCCTAATACGTATCTGAAGTCTCTTTATATAGTCCTTCGTGGTCCCCTAAATATGTATCTGAAGTCTCTTTTATATAGACCTTAGTGTTCCCCTATACTGTATCTGAAGTCTCTTTATATAGACCTTATGTGTCCCCTAATACTGATCTGAAGTCCTCTTTAGACCTTAGTGTCCCTAATACTGTATCTGAAGTCTCTTTTCATTGACCTTAGTGGTCCCCTATACTGTATCTGAAGTCTCTTTTATATAGACCGTAGTGGGTCCCCTAATACTGTTCTGAGTCCTCTTTTAGAACCTTAGTGCCCTAATACTGTAAATCTGAAGTCTCTTTATATAGACCTTAGTGGTCCCCCGAGCAGGATACCCAGGCTCGTTTAGTACTCTCCATTTCTACCCACTGTGGGGCATGGCAGGCTTAGGAATGCGTATTACAATGTTAAAAAACCTCAGTGACATTGGCATGCCATGGGACCTTTAGGGAGGTACGACTGATGGTTTTGTAAATCCCCATAGGATGCCATTGCGCCTGGTTTGCAGTTTTAAATTCTCTTGCTGCTCAAACTGGCCAACAAGTCCCATCTAAAAACATGGGGAAATAGGTTACAATTTTAAAAATAACAAAGTTCCCCTTCAGAACATGAGTGATCTGCCTCATAATGAATGAAAGCTCCCACTCCTGTCTTGGTGGTTAATTCAACAATCAGGCAGATTGTTTTAACCATGCAGAGTGCGTGCATTATCACACGGCGGCTGACCGAGTTTCAAGGATTGTGTTAATGGCTGGGCTAACCTGTGCCTCCTTAAGAATACACGCCTTACATCAAGCCTGTGTGATTAGTCATTCAGTCAACAGCCCCTTCACCCCTCCCCACTCGACTCGAGTGTCCCTATTGAAGAGAAATATACAGACGCTATGACCTGGAGATTAGACAAGCTCCTGTGGTGAAATACACCGGCCACTGTCAAGCCGCTCATCTACACGACTACGTTTTTAATGTCTAACAGTGTTTTGAAACAAACAAATCCTGGCTTTTTAATTTGAAAAAACAACAACCCCTTCTTACCAAAAAAGTGATTTTTAAAATCTGTGACTCACCACAATACCAGTCTATGGGCTGAACGGGTCACTCGCCTCAAGGCCACGGAGAACACAATTGCTCCTATTCAGTGGGTCCGCACATCAGGGAAATAAAACCCTAAACAGCTCAGAAAATAGTGACATCTTAGACCTCTCATAGCATGAATGGGGCTTCCTCCTCAAACGCTGTCCCAGTTCCTTTAAATACTCATGGCATGCGAGTGCTTGTGTAAACAGGAAGCGGATTGTCTGACATACTCTGCCGTTCACAATCATGGATGTAAACGTTCAGAAATAGAAAAATACTTAAAGCATAACACCAATGGTAAAAGTCGAGCATTACTGAAGGGTGTAGGCTGCTTACAGTTAAGACTGACGTGAAAATAAAGAGTAAGCCTTTGTTTAAGTAACACAAAAAAGAAAAAGGTCTGTTGCTGCCCGCCGACAAAGCACCTCAGATTTTCAACCAAAGTGGGGAGCCGCTGTTTTCCAAATGTCTCCATTTTGGGGCCCGACCGCCAGAAGTATTGGCAGACGCGAGGCTTAAACGTAAATCCAAGATAATTTTGTTTTTAAACCAATGTGTAGATGTGCCATAGAAACAAAGAAACACATCTCTATGGGCATGTATGGATGCCAATGAGTTGCATTGTGGCTCGTGTCGTTTCCTTTTCTTTGCTTCTGTGATTGATACCTGGGTTGGGTAGTGCACAGCCCCACAGGTGGTTGCTTTAGAGTCTGCACCCAGCCAATAATCTCGATGGCGGCAGAGTTGTATGTAGGGTACTTTTTTTTAGCACAACCCGTCAAATGAATCAGAATGTCCTCATTAGCACATGACAAATTGGCCACAGCAGAAGTATTAGAAAGAACAATCTACTCTCAGCAAATGTAATATCACACATTTTGGTGATTTTGCATAAAATGATTTTTTTTTATACTTTGCTGAAGAGCCCATGGCAATTTTTTCTGAAAAGGTTTCTGGAATCCCTTTGAAGTGCAGTTGCGCTATCAAGTCGAATACGCTCGAATATTTAGAGACATATGCATAATCATATATTCTATCTGTTCCTCACATAATGGCAACATGCACGGCGTGGAGAGAATGTCAGAGCTCATTCCAGAAGTGGCCAATTTTGGAGAAAGCACAGAAAAAAGTTGAGAGCAACATTCTCTTCCATGGGATTCATTCAATGTTCTCACAACGACAAGACTGGGACTGGCTAATACTTACCGATACTGCACCACAATCTTTCCAAACCATGTTTCTTACCAAAAAACAAGAGACACGCGCTATTTCTGCGC